>NW_008752019.1:127436-138264 GCF_000715545.1 Opisthorchis viverrini | reverse complement strand
GCGGGACACTCTCCAGTATAGCTCAATGGATCGCTGAGGTGCGCAAACCGTCACACCACGGTAAGGTCCAGTCTCTTCGTGACGGAATTTGTCTACTACCTCAATCGGTTCATCCGCAAGCATGAGGCTTGGGTTCGAGCCCACCCAGTCTTACAGTAGCACTTCACAACTTGCAGGTGTGAAGCGCATGCCAAACCATGAGGCGGAATTATTTTGATTATTTAATATTGCTTGCATTACCACGGAGTCAGATCCAAAAAGACCTATGTCGTCTGCGTGCTCGATATCTGTGGGCGGGCGTCCCGGGAGCACTTCGACTCCACAGGCATTATAGGCTGATAGTAAGTCTTCCATGATCGTATCGTAAGATAAGTTAGACAGGAAAGGTGAAAGAGGACAGCTCCGTATGACACCACTTGATGTGGTGAACTCAAAAAAGAGCTTCCCGTAGACCTTCATACGGTCGCGGGAGTTGGCGTACAGCGCCTTAAGAAGGGTATAGAATTTACGGGGGATACCTTTGCTCCACAAACACTGTCATAGTGTCTGATGGTCCACAGAGTCAAAGGAAGCTTTCAAATAAAAAAGCACGTTTCAGTAGGGCTATCTCGTAACTTATTTCTTCTTCCGACGGACGGTCAAGGTTCACACACCATTCGCCTGTATGCATTATCTCCACAGACTGTGTTGCAGGAGGCCAGCTGAACTGCTCTTCGAAGTGTTCGGCTCATCTTTCAAGTCGACGTTTTTGCGAGTGAAGTAATGAGCCATCTTTTTCACTTATCGTTTCGCTGACCGTTGCTTTCCTAGGGCCAGTCGATCGTATCAGTTGATATAGCACAAGGCTGTTTCCCGTAGCAAAGGTCTTCTTCATCTCTCGGGCTTTCGATGTCCACCAGAGCTCTCGGTCTTTCCTTAAATCCTTCACTTTTGGCGTTTGAGGGACTTGCGTGCGCCGTCGAACTCGTTGCCTGCTGGTATGGCTTTCCTGGCATCAATCATGGATAGCGATCTCGATGACATCCAGTAGTCTTGTGGTTGAATTGGAAAAGTCGGAGAGACAGCTTTGAACGCCGCCAACATAGCTCCTTGAACATTTTGCCACGCTTCATCCATATGCTCACTGCCACCACAGTATTGGTTTGCTGTGGAGAGTTGTTGGCCTAGCTCAGATCGATACTGCTGAGCTATGGCAGTTCTTCGAAGACAGTGAATTGGCATGCTTCTTGCTGACTTGCCAGGGCCTGAAGGGAAACGAGCTGTCCGGGGAGCACGCATTATGACGTGAATCAAGTGGTTTACCCCAGAAGGAACGGCAGTCTTGGATTGTGGCTCTCCACCGGTGGCTGATGGCCACATAGTCCAAATGGTTCCAAGGTTGATTTGCAGTTGGTGGCTACAATGCGAACGTTTATGTTGAAAGTTCGTACTTTCCAGAAACAGTTCGCGATCAGCACACGACTGGAGTCAATCTTCGTTGTCTGTGCGGTGAGCACCGACTCCGAATCGACCTTTCAAATGTTATTCCAGGGAGCTCAGACGGCTTAGTTGAGCATTCGAATCGCATACAACGATCACAATGTCAGTGCATTTTGCTTGACGAGTGGGCCCAGATAACACTCGATAGAAAGTATCCATCTCCACCTCAGAACTGTAGTCCGTTGTGGGACAGGCCGACACTACAAACAGGCACAGCTTTTTATGCCAAGAGGCATTGAGCTTGATTGAACTAGCTAACCGAACGGCCCAAAGACGACTATTTACTGGGATCCAATCCAGCAAAGCGCGTTCAGTTCTGGAGCTGACTGCAACTCCCACGCCATATATTCCACGAGCCATCGCTTCTGGGTCACCGGGCACAGGGAGGAATGTGAAAGAGCTGAGTCCATTCTTGGTGTTCTACGATGCATAACCACGCTCGGGTCTTGTATGAATGTTGCGGAGTATAATGTCTTAGCAAGCATAGCCTGTTTGCCAATTTGACGTTAAAAGATCATTTATAGAGAGGACCTCGTGGATTTAAAAGTCACCATCGACAGCATGACATCAGTGTTCAACACCGATGCCCCACTGCCAGACAACCACGGGACCCGCGGGAGAGGTCGAGGCCGGACCTTCCACTCGGTCAGAAGCGACCAACTTACACCTTACATTCGACCACTGATAGATGTTCTTCTACGGAACCCCACAACCCAGAGTACATCGCTCAAGTCGTTCATAATAAATATTACGTCTCGAGTGACTTGAACCCTGTCACGGGTACACATGCTCGTCGTTAATCGCAATGATGATCTTGTGGCTGTGACAACCGCACAAGCTTCCGCCACAAAGATTCAGAGGCTCCACGAAGCGAAGCCGTTCCTGTTAACATTCGATGGAGTCAATTTTAGCGTCACTCATCATACCAAAGCCTGTCATAGGCTTTCCGCCATACAGTCTACAGAATACTCCCATCCGAATATACATGAATCGAATCGAATTGTTCAGCTGTAGCACCCTTCCGGTGCCTAGCTGCCATGCCACCTGGAGGAAGCACGAGGGCTGGGATACTGCCAGGTTGCCCAAGCCTAGACAGGGGAAGTCGAGTGCCGAATGTCGGGTTCGAACCACGAACCTTCGGGTCGGTAAATTCGCGCTCTAACCACTTGGGCTATCTCGCCCCCATATACATGAATCCGTGAGGACTAGCCACTTATGAGGAACAATAAGCTGACTTATTTTCCATACGGACGGCTGTACACCTTTTATCACAATAGTGCAAGTGGATAACATAACAACACTCAAGTTTCGTTACATATTCGTCGCTCAGCTATATCCTGAAAAGTGTCGTCGAATTTTTACAATGGGTTACTCTGCAATATCGATAATGCGATGGTATACGTGCGTCACCCACTACACACTGGGACTACGCTCTGAGTTTTTTTGCACCTGGATGACCCAACCTGGTTGTCGACATTATTGTCTACGACGGTGCTTGCCGGGGTGGAGCCGAGCTATCCCACTGGCTCTGAAAACTGCCGCCACACGGGAACGGCTCGTGGTCACAACAGTTGTTGCAACAAGCGTCCACCATCGTCTGCACTAAGTCTAGTCAAATACGACCACCGAAATGAGCCCCAGTCTTAAGCCCACTTACTTCAACACTCTTGAGTTGACAGTACAGCGGCAATGCTTGAAAATCAACATGTCCTGTTATACAAGATCAACCTTATGATGTCAAAACAGATGGGCAAGTCTTCAAGCGAAACCCTGAAACTACTGGAGGTTGTACCCGACTCCAGTCAATTTAATTAAAGCATTCCGTTTGTCCATGCCATATATGAACGACTATAGTCGATCGCAGGTCACTGATTTTCCGCTACCAGTAACACTCCACCGGCCGCGGATATGTAATGTTCCAGAAGGAAACTAGTGGGTCTTTCGCAAGCCATACTGTACTACGTAACGTGCTACGCTAAGGCAAGCATGCCGCGTGGTCCTGACACAGTTTCCCACTCTCAGCAAAGGACGCAAACGAGGGGGCGGGGGCAAGCGTCGAGATGAGCACGCTGGTTGGTTATTTATTTTCACAGGCTTGAGGGTCTTATGGGTTAAAGCAGGACAAGTAAGCCTAACTTTTGAGTCCTCCTGCCCTGGATACTTGCACTAAAAGTCTTGGTGCTGCCATTAGGTTTCAACTGCTGCAACCTGCAGCATAAGAGAAACATACAGTAGTTAGTATTTAGCACGAATCGTGTTAGTGCTTGTGCTATCGTTTCACAGTTCTGTATACCACTGTCTCTTACAACAGTAGCGAATTAATTTCCGCTAAATTCTCTACTTTCTGTCGGCAAAGTACCACACAACATGTGCGGTCACCACCGTTCCCTCCATGATCAAAAAATTTCTAGGCACTTTCAAAAGTGCACTCCTAAACCTTGCACCGGACACTACCAAGATGTTTCTACTGAAGTACACGGTGACGCCAAATCTGACCACTCCAAATAGTAGTACTCAGGCAGAGTTACTCATGAACCGGAAGATCCGTTTACCGGTTGAGTTAATCCTCCCAAGACTAAATTCGTCAACCGCTAGAAACACAAAAAGGAAAGTTTGGTTAAATGAATATAACGGTGCTGTAGATAGCATATTTACACCAGGCCAGTGTTCGTTAGCAAAATACTTTCAGGATTGTATGGAAAAGTGGATGCAAGGTGTGGTTGTGCGTTATAGAGGAAAATGTCGTTAGCTCAGGTAGCGAAGTTGGTCGTTGGCTTGTTCGCTGAGCTGGGCAATTCGAGTGCAAACGTTCCGTCACCGTGGTTGTGCACAACCACTAACCCGCCGCTACGCACAACTACGCTCCCCAACAACGCACTGATGATTTCACCTCGATTATTGATGAAACGTTTGGAATCAAATTGCCCAGCTCAACGAACAGGTCAACTACATAGTTGTGCGCCCTGCTGAAGCCTGATCTAGAAGATAAACGTAGCTTTCTCCAACGGTTTCCATCATGCCAATCACTTACACTCTTCCTATCCTCAAGTGACAGTTACAATCAATTATGTTTTTTTACTTGAGATTCTTATCGGGCTATTTGAATTACCACGAAAGTCTAAATCTCTTGAGCGGGGGTTGGAAAAGGAATCTCAAAATGATGCGCGCCTAGATGATAGAAGGATCGATACGAAAGCCCATCATACATATCAATCCACGGCGGCAGTTTCACGATCAATAAACTAAAAGAGGACTGCATCCAAATGAACGAATCCATTTTTCTAACAATTTGACTTGTAAACCGAACCCCTGTTTTTTATATTTTGGTGCTGCATTGATATCCTACTGAAGTGTCTGCTCTTCCTAATATTTTTACACATCAAAATCCATATCCCAGAACATTTCAGCTTTTTGCAGTGCAACTTATACAAGCTCATATATCTTCTTGCCTCCGGTGTAACTGTTAAGTCAATTTCCGAAGTCAGCAGAAACCATGGCGTCCACTGGGCGATGTTTTGTTTGTACCATCAACTGATTACTGTTGTGTTTTTTCACTAAAGCCCCCACAATCCCAAAATCTACTCCTTTCACGTCCTCCACCGTACCAAACACCCTATTCTAAAGTTAATTGCCTGGCATGATGCTTGTAACTTACTTGATGGGCCGGTAACCGCAGTGCAAATCCAGCCAACGCCTGTTTAAAACTTTCGCAATACTCTCGCTCCGAAATTCGATGGGTGTCAATAACCAATAGCACTTGACGCGGCAGAATTCGACATACTCACTTGGCACAGAAGCATTACGGCTGCCTGGGCCCACGTACAGCATGCCTCCTTCTCCTGGCAGATTTCGATATTCATATCGATGTTTTGAAGGTCAGATTCCTGGTGATTATCCCAGAATACTGTCGACCCACTATGACCCTCCAATTCCAATAAACGCCGATCTGACAGCTATGGATGGAGGTACGACAGTGCCCTTCGAGTCCATAGATCAAAATCAGACAGAACCAGGTGGCCTCGGGTCAAGGTCAGAGAGTGCCTCACCCGAATATAGAGCGCAAGATGTATTTTGAGCGATAACTCGCTTGTTCGCAAAAGGCCGTTTTGTTCCTTGTCAGAAAGTCCTTTTTCCGGTACCAAGCACTGGACATCAGCCAGATAAGACGTGTTGCTGACACCCGAACCCACAAAATCTGCACGATGACTTTCCAAGCGTTGAAGGAAATTCTGCCGAAACAGCAAAATCATTTCAAAGGGGGACAGTTGCTTTTGGTGGAAGCCAGGACGCAGCGGTGTAAAATTTAACCACTTAGTTCGTCCCGGGTGCAAATTCAATCTACTTGATCCCCAACAGCATCCATCATGACACTCATGCTGCTCTAACTTTCAATTTGCTGCTCAGACATTAGAAGATACTTTCACGGTCAAACGGAAACGCAATGATGATGCCTGGAGTGTGCACTTAGTGCTCAGAAAACTCCGTACGACGGAAAACTCAGCATCCAACCATCATATTGCCAAAAAGCACGCGAGATTTTGCTTTCGACAAAGCCGTGCATCAGCTCTCGACAATTTTTGGTGAGTGTTTGGTCAATATTTGCTACCGATATATGGAGACAGCTAATCACTTATGCCCGTAGATTTAATCTTGAATGTAAGCACTGTAGGTTATCTACCATGAAAGAAGACTAGTTCGAATGTCTTACCTTTATACGGGCCTTCAGTAGCATTCAGACAGTTCTATCAGAACGCGGCTATCAAACTACAGTGAACAAGCTCCCGAGGTGAAGCTGCTGTCCATTTCTCAAGAATACCAACGCCTTTGAATCTTAAACACTACATGGTCATGGTAAAGAGATCGTTATCCGACACCGCTTTCAATGTTTCTAAGACAGCTTCGGGGCAAACTCCATTCGGTGACGAATTCGGACGGAGCAACGCCTCTGTCAGCATGATGGCAATGCCACGAATGGAATTTTGTGCAATTGTGTCCTCATAAAAGGCGCAAATATTTCGTCAGCAATCCATGTATGCACGAGAAAAGCCTGTGCCGGAGGTACTGATGAGTTTTACGCTGCGCAAATAATCTGAGACAGCCAAGCTTAAAGCGTCACAGGATTCATCTGATAGTCTTATTGATGTCCGAAATGAGAAAAGTACGTCATCACTTTTGTCTATTAGCTAATAACGTCAGGTTGCTCAAGGGTACGTAGAACAGTGCGGAACGCAGCTGCTGATCGATTTGACCATATACTGATAATAATTCTGGGGTACATTTATCCTCCTCGCACGTGTAGCTGAACCACCCACTGAGTCAACCAGGCAGAAGTGTGTCGTACTGCCGGACCTGGTAAAGGCTAAAGGGTGGGAAGATAATACGTAGCCATAAAATGCCATGGGTCTGGCGCAAGTCGGTATACTTGTGATAGAAAAATGATTTTAAAAAGCGCTCGGAGAAATTTGCGGATTCAGTCTATCTGTTGGAGCCGAACGAAGTAAGGGGACCTAGAGTCGATGAACCTGATCTGAAGCTAGGCTTTAGAAAGATTTGGAACGAAAGTGGCTTTGTGACAACCTGCAACTACATGGAAAGCCTGGTTATCGCCGTATTCGCGTCTTTTTGTTGGAGTGTTATAGTGTACCAGTGTCTTTTGTGGTCCCCCGTATTCAAACACCGGTTGGTGATGCTCGCTGCAGTGTCAGTGTGTTTTGAGCGGTGGCTTCTAAAATCTTGGGTTTCATTATCTCGAAGACCCATGGACCCCATTTGACCATTTTTATGGATCTCACAAATGTACTCTCGACAATGGCCATTGCAAGCCCACTTAACTGGTTCCAAGAAAACTCAAAGCCATGTTTTTGTCTTTCGTTTGTTTACCACGAACTCATCTGGAAGAGTTCTGTCTAATCGCAGAACCTTAAATATAGTCTCCACGCTGCTTAAAACCCGGTGAAAGTATCTAAGATGTACTCCGTCCAGGTGATCAGGCGTGGCACCCGGCCGACTTCAAGCACGGCCTCCTGACAATAATATTGCCTTCCACAAATTAGATATATATGTCAAAGCTCGTAACCTGTTTTTTAGGGTGTGTTGTACCGATGTCGTTTCAGTTTCAAAAATTGCAACGCGGCAACGCACCTCGTGCACTTCTGGTCTCTCGGCTCTGTGTGCCTCCACACACGTCCCTCTGGAGTCATTCATCTCCTACAAGAAGCTGTCCATCTCTTTCCGTTTAGCTATTTTCCTGGCATCAACCATTTGCCTACCTCTCTTTCTGTAACTGTTTTTTTGTCGTAGTCCCCGATTGCAGGTTTCCCTTTCAAACGCCCTTTTCACTTTCTGGATGAACGCCACCGAATCGTTTTAGTAGCGGTTATTAGCTGCCTCTCAAGCACACTTTATGCGATAGGATTCTCATCTACTTGATGGTTCTGCCGTTTTGTAAGACCTTTCAGTTTATTACCCACTCACGTGAAGCAGCTGTGAGAGTAGGTGCAGCGAAACCACAGTATTGGGCCCGAATTATTCGCGTCTCACAATTCCTCCCTTTTTCAGCCCTATGGACGACCACGTAACTCTATGTGTTCTAAGAAGCATACCACCTTACTAATGCAAACTTCTCATTTTCGCACTTGCCCCGATTTCCCGGCATCCTCCCTCATTCCCCCAAATGTTTATTGAGCTTTTACAATGCCGTGTTTGGTATCGCCCTGCCCGTCCTTTTTTCAGAACCCAGTAATATTGTGCCGCTACACTGGCTGCTGTCTGCGATCATCCTCATTTCATGTTATTTTATGTAACAAACTATTCTTTACCCTGGGGAATTCCCGTAGCCCTTTTTACACTTTTATCCCCCAAAAGTATCCAGTCCAGCTGCGGGTTCCTAATCGCCCCTCTTGGGTGACAGCAAAATTGCCTTTATCACAAACTGCTCCCCCGATGTACTCAGGTGGGCTCTTGCTTCATATTGGCCTCCCTAAGTAAAGCCCCCCGAATAGCCCTAACGACCACGAACATGCTCAGCAAACTCAACTCCTTTACCTCAGACGTCCACTTGAGGCTAACTGTCAACCACAGTAGGGCGTCGCGATGGAAGTATCCCGATTTCGACACTGTGTCTAATTGCTGGCCCGTGATGCACCACATATCTGCCATTTCCCGGCCAACTGTGCGATTCGCGCACACCAGTTCATCTTAATGTACCGATTTGTTGTCAACCCCTTGTTTGTTGTCTATCCTGTTGCATTTTCATACAAGTCTGTCCATGAAATCACTTCCACACAGAAGCCATTTAGTTCCATGAAATACAGATGCTTTCTCACTCAAGCAAGCTTGAAAGGAGACTTTTGGACGCCTCAAAAATAGCGCTTCCGCCCTTTTTATACTAAACTTGCGTTCTCAAAGTAGAAGCCACTTTTCTTTCGTGCATGACTTTGAGTGGTGAGCTTTCTTCATTCTTCCCCTCTGACTCGGGTTACTACCTGCATTTTCCCGGAACATCCTGATTTTACAGCCTTGTCGTCTTTAGATCACCGATGTAGAACTTTATACTTGACATGCCCCAGTGATGCTAATTCCATCATCGAATATTCCGGTTTTCCCTCAGTCACAAACTCCCAACATGTTGCTTAATGTCGCTTGTCTTCCGTCGTTTTTTGTCATTCTGATGCCCGCAGTATTTGATTCGCGCCGGCTGGAACATTCCCCACCTTTGCACCGCAACATCTGCGTTGAAGCATGTCCAATTTAATGTATCTAATTCCCGCACTACTACACGCGCTTCTAGTCGCCCGCAAAAGGCTTAAATGAATAAGATGACATGTTTTCTAATGAAGTGAGTACAGAGTCTTGGTCTTTCTCCCGAAGATCAGGACTTGGAATACTAGACTCGGCGTCAAGTTACCACTGAAGAAACAATGTTATTGGAGGAAATCATCGACCAGAAGGAAAGCACTTGATCTACACCCACCAGCTAACGACAAATTAACGTGTGGAACTAAATAATTTACGGGCGACAAATTTGGGTGCACATTCGCGAAATACAAGTCACACGGAGGCATAGTCAGAATTACAGGGCAAGTAAACAGAACCCTAGCGGAATGTTCCGCTTTTGGTATCCTTCAACAGGATGTGCTGAATAGAGGCCGCCACACTATTTAATTTGTGTCATATCTGCGATATTGTCCTATAGTTTCAAGCCCAAACACCGAGCATGCAATTTTTGCTCAATTTCAACAAGGGTATAAAACTTTAGGCAGTATGTCCCTCGGGTGTGGGGCCATAAGCGCAAAACCGGTCGCGCGCTGTCGAGGAGATTTTCGCACACTTATAATGAGTTTGCTAAAAATGTATGTACCCTATTTTTAGGAAGTATTGAAATTGACACCAAATATCCACTAGTTGTGACATGGCGATTGAGCACATGTTGTTTTTTCACATGCTTCCGAGACGTGAATTATAATGAGCTAAAAATGTATGTACCCTATTTTTAGGAAGTATTGAAATTGACACCAAATATCCACTAGTTGTGACATGGCGATTGAGCGAGCATTGTTTTTTCACATGCTTCCGAGACGTGAATTAATGACCACGGTCCAAATAGCCATTTCCTCGGTGACCGTTACGAGCCTGTATTCCAAAATAAGGAAAAGGTCTCCTCGCACATCCGCACTATATCACCTCATGAAGGCTTATCTTTCCTATCTTCTTACCGAGGGATTTGAGCATTTTTCGTGCCACAGCTTACACTGGACACCTTCTTTGGAATAGGTCCTAGGCCCTTCTAATTCACTCGACTGTCCTATTACCGGGTGCTGGCATGTACAGTCATCATATTGAAAACCCTGACATTAATCTGAGGTTAGACAACTACCCATGCGAGTGTTCTTGGGTGTCTATCTCTTATGCATACGTTCACTTCCCGTGGCTACACCCGCACCTGCCCTCTGAAGCGTAGTTGTGTTGAAGTGAGAGTCCAGCCCCTGCCATTGTAACTGTTCTCATGCCCGTCTCTACTAAACTGGTTGTATTTTTTACCACCAGACTTGGGCGTTTCCATCCAGCCAAATTATTGGATCCCGGTTCCATTTCTGAATAACGCTGTCAGCTCTATTCAGTTTCCGGTACTTCGCTTGACTGGATTTAACTAACCTGAGCAAAATCGAAGCCGTTGTTCCCCGCTGTTCAGAGCCATTCCGCATCCTCTGTCCACGCGCAGTGCATGCATATCAAATGGTGGGCCTGAAGATGAGCTATAAATGTAATACTTGTTTGGTACCACAACCTGCCCATTCACAACACATAACACTGTAATATGCCTTTACATAACATGGCAGTTCACACCATT
>NW_008752019.1:111054-126772 GCF_000715545.1 Opisthorchis viverrini | reverse complement strand
GGTGTCCCGCATGCCACATGCATTCAGGATGGCAGTTTTGGCATGTTCAAGTGGGATTCGATCGGATGCATTGAATATTAATACTTGATACCGGCATTCGATGCGTTGACTAATCTCAGTAGCTATGGTGTCAATAAGAAGTGACGCTTTTTCTAAGTTTGTTTGATTGCATGTTGCGTCAGGATTCAGAAGGCATGCAATCGATTGTAGTGTCCGGAGGGAGGACATTTCGTTCTCCATTTGGCGCACGCGTGTTTTGAGATTTTCTAGGTCATTTAGGACTTCAGAACCTACTGGCAATGGTGAGGGAGTGTTGCCGGGTTGAGGAGGCAAGGATGTGTCAGTTAGAACAACTGAACAATCTAAGTTTGCCTGGGATGCTGTCTTTGCAGGCTTCGGGAGGTGAGGGGTTTGGGAGCTGGATCTTCTGGATCTAAACCGCTTCTTTGAAGATGCCGGGAGGATAGCTGATGGGGATTCGAGGTCTAGCGACCGCTTTGAGGAAGACGGGACCGGTGACATAATGAGAAACTTCGGAGCAGGTTGAGGAATGATTTATTTGGTGGAATACAGTTGAGAGTTCTAGGGTAGTAGGAGAACTACAGATTGTATTAAGATAGTCACAGTCAGCCTCAGATACCTATGTGGGCTGGTAGTTCAGATGGGACGGTGGAAGCGTGGAACCGTGGTTGAACGTTGGACGGAACCACTGTGTAGATGAGGGCTAAGCACGCTCTACAAACTGGGGCTAGCACTAATTAGGCCTACTGGAGAAATGAAAGCCTGTTTGTCACCGTGAAAAATAGCTATCTAGTATAAAAAAACTGGTAAAGGACCTATGGATGGGCTAGAATAATGGGAAAAAATCTACAACACCTGACCTTGAGGTTTTGGTTTCGCGCCGTGCTGTGACCACGGTCCCAATAGCCATTTCCTCGGTGACCGTTACGAGCCTTTATTCCAAAATAAGGAAAAGGTCTCCTCGCACATCCGCACTATATCACCTCATGAAGGCTTATCTTTCCTATCTTCTTACCGAGGGATTTGAGCATTTTTCGTGCCACAGCTTACACTGGACACCTTCTTTGGAATAGGTCCTAGGCCCTTCTAATTCACTCGACTGTCCTATTACCGGGTGCTGGCATGTACAGTCATCATATTGAACACCCTGACATTAATCTGAGGTTAGACAACTACCCATGCGAGTGTTCTTGGGTGTCTATCTCTTATGCATACGTTCACTTCCCGTGGCTACACCCGCACCTGCCCTCTGAAGCGTAGTTGTGTTGAAGTGAGAGTCCAGCCCCTGCCATTGTAACTGTTCTCATGCCCGTCTCTACTAAACTGGTTGTATTTTTTACCACCAGACTTGGGCGTTTCCATCCAGCCAAATTATTGGATCCCGGTTCCATTTCTGAATAACGCTGTCAGCTCTATTCAGTTTCCGGTACTTCGCTTGACTGGATTTAACTAACCTGAGCAAAATCGAAGCCGTTGTTCCCCGCTGTTCAGAGCCATTCCGCATCCTCTGTCCACGCGCAGTGCATGCATATCAAATGGTGGGCCTGAAGATGAGCTATAAATGTAATACTTGTTTGGTACCACAACCTGCCCATTCACAACACATAACACTGTAATATGCCTTTACATAACATGGCAGTTCACACCATTGCTCCATCGTCGTTTAGCCGTAGTCGTTTAGTACACAGCCTCTGAATGTCTCCGTTCTTATCCTATAGCCCGAAAGATACTCGCCGTTTCATTCGCCTCCGCGACTTGACTCTTCCGGTAACTGCTGTTTGTTTGTTCGAAATTACTGAGCCGTTTTACTAGCCTGGCTTTCCCTTCGACCGGACAAAATATCTGGTAGCTGGAGTTATTTATCAGTACGCAAACTGCAGTTGTGAGCGCTTAGTGGTTTGTCACCCTGCAGATCTGGTATCATGCAAAAGGGATGAAATTCTGGTGCGGTGGAATGGTACGCCCTGCTGGGTGAGCCAACCTGTGACTTTGCACCATGAATCGCTATCTCCCCAGTAGCATGGGTGCATCGCCCATCACCGTTGGTTCTGAGCCTGGCCTCTAATTTAGGAAAACTATGAAAGAGTACCACTGTTGTTTGTCTGCAGCTGCATTGAACTTGTTCCGGTTGTCACTTGTTTCACAACGCCAGAAAACACTATCGAATGATTATGAATATATATATTTATGCATGGGGTAGCCCGAAAGTTCTGTACGAGGCTCACGGCTAAATTTGACGTGCAAGAAGTTGCCACCGTCGTCTTAGTCGGGTGGAACCACCCCAGGTCCACTTCTTCATCCACTATAACACACGTCCTTCCCACTTGTTATCTGAAGCAGTCTTATACATATTTATTATTATTTATTATTTTCTAAATAACGGCAGTCAAAACTAGCACTTACCGACCGTTTTTGACATGCATCATTTACTATAAGCGGTGCCTCAGCTTCGTACGTCTTGCTGTGAGTCCATAATTTTATGCTTAAAAGGTGACAATCAGTTACTGCAAATTCAGGAAAAGCGTGGAAATGCACCGTCAACAAGGAGACGATTTTCACAGAAGCTCACCGTATGGTCCACTTTTTACTCCACAGGGACCTCGCTGTTTGGCATTGTTTTGCATGATTTCGTTTTGTCAAATCGGCTAGTGTTGGCTGTGCAACCCTTGATTGAGCCAGTGTATTGGTGTACGTGGCATCACACAGACGGATACCTAATTTACGCCTACATACCAAAACAAAATCCCAACCCTCTGCTATGGTACAGCTCGCCTTGTCCCCACAGCTCATTCTTCGACTACTGACGTGAAGGTTTCAACTAGGCACAATCTGTGACTACTGCTTCTGAAGCAGAGAGGCCGAGAATAGCACTTATATCAAAATACGAAATGAAAGCTCTGTATGCGCAACGGAGACCCTCTGGTTGGATTCTGTAGGCCAGCTAAAAAATACAGCCGTCTCCCGTCTATCTCACCCGGTCTTTGGCCGTACAATCTAGTCCAACGGCCAGCCTCTGTACTTCTTACGTCGATGCCTCATTCCGTACTCACCCAAAATTACGCAACTACTCTCTCTGGCCTTGCCTTCTGATCGACTGTCGCTCAGTGCAAACGAGAAACACCCATTACCAACACAGGTAATCCATTTTATCAACTTCTGAAGGGCTACATACTCCCCGAGCAGAAGCCCACAAATAGTACTTTGTTGTTGTGTTATGTCTTGTCCTTACACTATATCAGCAACCTCAGCTAGTCCTTGGTTGTTGGGTCAGTCAACGAAAACACATACCCTTCGTAGGTTCGCTTAGCTTGCTCTCATCCCCTTTTAGATTGGCTTTCTATTGGACTACAGTTTATCTTATACCTCCGGGAAGCGACCTCAGGCTATTGATCCAATCCCATTTTCTCGTTTTTTCAAGATTTACACTTCGGGAATAGTTCCTCCGAAAGCGTTTTATGGCCGCCTTTATTCGTTTTGGCTGGTCTCCGTTTTAGAATTACACGGTCCTCTAACTGAAACAAAATACCCCCGGCTCTACATCAGGTTGACTCTATCTATGGTAATCCCCTCTTTCAACCCAAGTCCTGTCTGATATCCGCAACGTTGACGTTGGTTATGCGGCTGTCCAGAAAGCAAAGTAGGTCATTGCAGTAATCGAACAGCTCTGCAATACCCACTATAGTGGCGCTTGAGAAACAATTTTTCCCCTGCTCTTGACTGTTTCTTCTCGCCTTTAATTGCCACTATGAACCAGCTCAAGCCTCTGAGATGGATTCGTTCTAACTTGCCGAACCTTTTGTTCGGACTTGGCAATCCCGGATTTCCGCTACAAAATAAATTTGCTTTTTTCACCAGTTCAAGAATTTAATTTATTAAGTTTGTCCGGCCCTATGGATTGAAACTATGCTCTGGCGCTCAACTTCTATCTAACAGCAACCCTAGTGAGTTTTAATTCAAATCACACCTTTGAGACAAAAATTGCCACTTCTTCACCTAAGTTTATGCTTTGTGTGACCCCGGCTATCCATCAAACTACCTACGATCACCAGTGAACAGCCATGTTTTTTTCCAATTTTCTTAGTCAACCGGATTCATCATTGAATCAGACGTACCTCCTGTCCCGTCGCTTTAGTGTTTATGTTTTCCACGATCAACGATTACTTATCACGTTAAGGGTTGGTTGTATTGGTTGTATTTTCCTCCCAATTTTGTGGCTTTCTGGCGCGTTCAGGTTTTACCGGCCCGATCATGTTTAATTAGTATGTTTCCTATAGCTTTTAATTTCATCAGCATTGTTACCCACTGAACCCTTCACGCCCGCTTCCAGTATGACTATTCCATCATACTTCACGGTATGCCATCCGCCAGCTTGGAATTATGGCTATTATTTTCAGTGGCTTCTCAACTAAAAGGCCGGAGTAAATTGATCTTAAATTGCTTGGCTGTCATAACTGCAGCTCAATACCGACGTTTTGCGATGAGCTACATTAATACTCTGGTATTTTATGGTGTCGCTTATCTTTTGCAGAAATACTTCAATAAGCATTTACGAAAATTGAAAAACGCGTCGGTGCTTTTGGTGCTTCTGACTCCTGTTGTACACTGGCATTATTTCGTTTGGCTTGCAGGTTACACAAAACGTAAAAGCGCTTCCCGTTCATAGCTTTCAAACAGACAATGGCGCTATCTTTGGTAACAACTGTTATTTATCAAGTGTTCTCATCTGGACGGCGTTAAATTTCTAGTCTATAACTGTAGTAGTCGCTTCGATGTGTCAGAGAGTTGGCGTGTGTGGGTGCCCGTTCTTCGTTCCACCATCGATCTGGCATGTGACTTGAGTGGCTGATTGGATGTGTATCCGATTGGTTGGCTCGCGTGAGCGCTGTGCGTCGACTGGATATGTGACTCAGTTGTTTTGCTTACCTGCCACGAAAGCGAACCAGTTGGCCGCGTGTACCCAATACATCCGTGTCCGTACTTACGTGTTTTTCTGACTTACTGTGAATTACAATATTGGCGAGGGTCTGACGAACCCATCTTACCAAATGTCTATCGGAAAGCTAGAAGAATTTACTGCTATTGGAGGTTCCTGGAACCAATATGTGGAACGGGTGAATTGTTACTTTCTTGCTAACGAGATCACTGACGACAAGCGGAAAGTGAACATACTTCTTACGATTTATGGCTTGTTGACATACAGTTTGGTACGCAGCTTGGTCTCTCCGGATTTACCAACTACGAGAACTCTTGACGATCTTGTGCCTATCGTTTCCAAGCATCACAATCCTAAACCTTCTGTTATCGCACAGCGATTTAATTTCAATACAAGGGTACAAAAAGAAAGGAGAATCTATTGCGGATTTCGTAGCCTTACGGAGCACTGTGACTACGGAGATTTTCGGAACGATATGCTCAGAGATCGATTGGTAGTTGGTGTGAGAAACGCCCGCATACAACAGTGTTTACTTGCTGACAGTAACTTAACTTTGGAAACGGCTTACGATACTGCGGTGGCATTGGAAGCAGCAGAAAATAACGCAACCTTGTTACAATCTGTGCAACCTACCGTGACATCAGAGTCGGTGGATTCATCGTATCAGGTGAATCGATTACAGCAACCGTCGAACAGAACACAGTTTAAGTGTTATCGTTGTGGAGGCCGTCACAATCATCCGAAGGATTGCCGGCACACACAAACTGTTTGCAATCGCTGTAAGAAACGAGGCCACCTCGCGAAAGTGTGCCGCTCAGCACCAGCGTTCGATACTAGCGCTGCTGTTACAAATCAAGTTACAAGGTCGGAAATCCCAGAATACGTCCTTCATGCAGCCGCTCCCACCAACCGCGTTCAACCGCCGTATCAAGTAGAACTACAGGTGAACAGTGCGCCAATGGTTTTCGAGCTGGATACGGGTAGTGCCGTAACACTATGCAGTGAAAAGTCATGGCAAGACAACCTGGGACCGACCGTGAAAGGTAACCTTCAGCAAGCCCCAGTCCGGCTTCGAACATATACAGGAGAAGAGGTGAAGTTGCTGGGGACGAAAAATGTGAATGTTTCATATAAGGGTGTGACGGTGAACGAAACCATATATATTGCTGAAGGAAGTGGTCCAAACCTGTTGGGACGTGATTGGCTTCAACAACTACCCATACTTACGTTAAACCAGGTCTCGACACTCCCGGAGGTTCAATCTCTTATCCGCAATTATGAAGAAGTATTTTCTGAGCCGAATACTGGCAAGTTCTCCGGGGGAAAGGTGAATATATACGTTCCGCCTGGAACACAACCGCGATTCCTGAAGGCTCGGTCATTGCCCTACTTGATGCGTCCAAAGGTTGAAGAAGAACTTAACCGTTTGCAACGGGAAGGAATAATTCAAAGCACGGAGTTCTCGGAGTGGGCGACACCAATTGTGCCAATACTGAAACCGGATGGCAGGGTTCGAATTTGCGGTGACTATAAAACCAGCACACCCCCAGAACATTACCCATTACCTGAAATCGAAGACGTCTACGCACAAATTGGTAAGAGCAAATATTTTTCAAAACTAGATCTAGCTCATGCTTACGAGCAACTGGAATTAACGGAGGAAGCAAAACCTGTTACAACCATCAGTACTCATAGAGGTCTGTTTATGTTTAATCGCCTCCCTTTTGGAATCCATTCCGCTCCATCCATATTTCAACGTACAATTGAAAACGTTATCGCGGGGATACCTAGAACGTTTGTCTATCTAGACGATATTCTGATAACCGGGTGTACCATGGAGGAGCATTTAAAGTCGTTGAAACAGTGCAGATGGTTTGGCCCCTCTAGCCGAGAAAATACGTCCAATAGTAGAAGCACCGCAACCAAGGAATAAACATGAACTAAGATCATTCTTGGGCATGGTTAATTACTGTGCGAGGTGTATCCCGCAAGCCGCCACACTTTTTCACCCACTGAATTACTTGCTACGTCAGGGAGTTAGCTGGATTTGGAATCATGAAAAATAGAAGGCGTCTCAACAGGCGAAACGTACCCTTACGAACCCTCCGGTGCTTACTCATTGAAACGTACCCGAACCCTCCGGTGCTTACTCATTTCGATTAAACACAGTCCATTGTTCTCGCTTGTGATGCTTCACCATATGATGTTGGATGGAGGTTAACGCAGAAGGACAAATCGGGAATCCTCAAACCAGTTGCTTACGCTTCACGATCTTTGTCGCCTTCTGAGAGGAATTACGCACAAATTGATAAGGAGGCATTGGCGATTCTGTTCGGAGTAACACGTTTTCAGCACTACCTTTTCGGACAAACGTTCGACATATTTACGGACCACAAGCCTCTACTTGGAATTCTCGGAGAAAATAAACCAATACCTCAAATGACGTCGCCTAGAATGCAACGTTGGGCCTTAAAACTTGCATGCTATCGGTATCATTTGCGGTATGCTCCAGGACAAGGGAATCTCACAGCGGATGCCCTAAGTCGCCTACCATTACGAGATGTACCATTACACACACCGAAACCGGCCGAACTGGTAAATCTAATGAGTTGGGTTGATGATTTGCCTATCACTGCTGCGGAAATACGAGTAGAAACAAGAAAGGACCCAGAACTCTCACGAGTCCTTCGTTTCACTTCATACGGGTGGCCGGAGAATGTTGGAAGTGCACTAAGCGGATTCTACGAACGATCGTCGGAGCTAAGTGTAGAGGACGGATGTTTATTATGGGGAGCAAGAGTGATAATTCCGAGGCGCTACCGTCCGGACATTTTAAGGGAATTACATTCAGGCCATCCAGGTAACACGCGAATGAAGGCTTTAGCCAGACACTATGTCTGGTGGCCTGGTATCGATCACGATGTGGAAATGATCGTGCAAGGGTGTGAAGCGTGTCAGCAAAGTAGGGCTTTGCCCGCAGCAGCGCCCATATCACCATGGCAGTGGCCGTCACGACCGTGGAGCCGCATACACGTGGATTATTGTGGCCCTGTTGAAGGTTACATGATCCTGGTGATTGTCGATGCATATTCCAAGTGGATTGAAGCGGTGCCCACTAGAACTGCATCTAGTGCGTTGACCATGTCTATACTTCGCAGCGTTTTTGCATCACATGGTGTACCTGATACTACTGTTTCTGATAACGGCACGGCTTTTACCACTGTGAAATTTCAGCAGTTTCTGAGAGCCAACAGGATTGAGCATGTTCTAACGGCACCATACAATCCCGCTTCTAACGGCCTGGCGGAACGCGCGGTGGCAACGGTGAAGAATGGGTTGAGAAAACAAAGCCCAGGTCCCCTACAAACAAGGTTGGACAAGTTTTTGCTGCAGTACAGAATTACGCCGCACACTACTACGGGTCAGGCTCCCTGCGAATTGCTAATGGGACGAAGACTTCGAACACGTTTGGATCTGCTGCGGCCGGATTTGGCGCTTAGGGTCAAACCACAGCAGTGCTCCATGAAGCAAAAAGCAGATAAACACGCCCGACCTCGCACAGTACGAGATGGCGAGGAGGTTTACGTCAAACTTCAGCCTTCAGATAACGAATGGGTACGTGGATGTGTGAAGTCGACAAACCGTAACCTTATTGACATGCTGTTAGAAGAGGGGAGGATAATACGCCGTCATTTAGACCATGGCAGAACTAGGAAGCATGGACCAGATGCGGAACAAACACGGGAGACGTCAGTGCAGCTGGACTCCGGACTGAAGCAAGAGGGTTTGAAAACACCCACAGATGCGTCAAGGTGTCTGCGCCGGTCGGCTAGGGAGCCAAGGCCGGTCGAAAGTTATCAAGCTGGAGTTGGCTAAATCTAGCGGTGGACTGTAGTAGCACGTGTGCGTGTCCGTTCTTCGTTCCAACATCGATCTGGCATATGACTTGAGTGGCTGGTTGGATGTGTGTCCGATTGGTTGGCTCGCGTGAGCGCTGTGGGTTGACCGGATATTTGACTCAGTTGTTTTGCTTACCTGCCACGAAAGCGAACCAGTTGGCCGATTGTACCCAATACATCCGTGTCCGTACTTACGTGTTTTTCTGACTCACTGTGAATTACAATAATAACCATCACGTCGCAATTGGTGTGAATCCTTATTTTTGATGGTCCAGATTACATTATCACAATGTACGCGCGGTTGAGCAAATGAAAACATGAGGTTGCAGCAGCGCAGATATTTCAAAGGTAAAACCAGCACACGTGATTACCTTAACTAGACTACAGCCGACACGTGTGCTAAGGTCAGTGTGGAGCTTATATATGACTTATCTGCCGGGTGTGGACGATTTTTGCGAAATTTGGCATCAGCGAAGGCTCTCAACAAGGAGGGCTTGTTCCGGAGATCTTGTTGACGTCATCGATCACAAGCCTCTTCAGGACGTTCCTTATATGAACAGTTGCCTCTGAAATTTTCCGGCTGAGTTCATTACACTCGATTGAAATTTTGAAAGCATTTTTGCATTCAAAAGAAACGCATTGCTTTGGTTTTCAGCCTTGAAATATGTAGATAATTAGAAGGCACACAAACTGAAGCGTTCTCCGCTAGAAATGTTCGGTGGTCTTCGAATCCTCTTTTGCGCATTTCACAGAACCACTGTCAGAAGGTAGCACATCAACGCTCGAGTGACCTAATGACTACATGGGTCTCTAAGGCAAAAGTCCCATTTTTGAATAAATGGTGTTGTTTCACCTCCAACGGTAGATTGAAACATTACATTAGATTAAATCAAGCAAAGAAAGATATATTCCTATCTAATAAAATGCATCCAGGGCAACCACGACAGCTGCAAAAATAAACCGGCACCCTGGCAGTCAAAAGCAGGGTTTTTGTCAAACCGCATTCGGCATCCATCCTGGCTTTGACATCAGTACTTCCTGAATCATGAAAACTATCCGTCTGGTACCCGCCGTAGTGTCCATCACGCACTTATATAGGGCTGTACCCGTGCGCACATGTTTGGTTAAAACCGCTCCTAAACTCCGTCAGCAGTATATCATGAGTAAGTATGGCTAAACACTACCACTTAATGTTTGGATGCGGACTGCGGGTGATAATTCCGGCGCGGCAGATTTGCTTTCTTAAAATATTGATCGCACCAAATAGATTAGGAAAGCGAATATGCGATTCGCTAGGTTAGACTGATTCTAATCGCCTTTTGCCACACTCGATGGGATGACTTCTCGTTATGTTTTATTTTACTACTCAAGATCGGATTTCTAGTCATGCACAGTGTAGTCAGTTGCTGTCAACTCCAAAGGGTTGTGCCTAACGATTCTATAATGATCGCAGAGCTTAATATCGAATAAGAGGGACGTTGCCATACCACCAGCAGCAGAAATCGCTCGCATCAAAACCAATACAAGGGGCGAAAACTTTCCAGTACCAAAGTAAAATTTTGACCATACCCGTCTGCGAAAATGTAAAATTAGGCAGCCAGGTTCACAAGTCCAAAGATGGCTACAATTTGCTAAGCTGGTTAGAAGCAGGCTGAAGGGTTGAAAAAATAAAGCGGGTAATCTGAATCTAATTCATTTATTCCTCTTTTGTTAGGGTGATAAAAACGCTGACTAATGCAACGGTCCCTTCTGCTGTAGGTTGCGCTTTAACCAGTGAAAGTCATATTTTACTCCATCTTTCTGCCGGGAAAATGACGGTGGGCGAAGTGATGGAAATCTGAGCCCAAGATCTCCGAAATTTCGCTGCTAAGAATAAAACCGTTAGTTCCCCTCAAATTTCAGTTATCCACTTTTAAAACGCAAAGAAAGGTTCAGTTCTCTAGTCCTCTAGGACTGCAGAAGGGATTCGCGCTAGCGGAGTGAGAACATAAGGATCTGTGAGAATTAAGTTTCAAAAGTATATCGAAATAACCAGACGAACTAGAAATCCAGAACCCAGCGCTGCGTAACAACCAGCACGTGTGCATTCGAATTGGCGAATATGTACAGCATATGGAATATTAAAACGAGAGAATAATGAATAGAGCAATGAATAGAGTATCAGTCATGTTCATCACATCCGCCACACCTTGAATGAGCCTGTGGATGTTTATAGTCCAGTGATGGACTTGAGCGCAGTCTTTCGTGTCTCAGAATGGAAATTTCAGACTCTTCACAGGTAGTGCGTTCTTCAGATACAACGTTTTGTTCGGATACCATAAGATCATCCACAGCAGGAGTGCCGTTAACAGACTGACCTCTGGTATTGAACTCAACCTGGTCAATGTGTCTCCGGTGACAAGAGAGATCACCCAAATCGAGAACTGTGACAATTCTTTTACCATTTGATGCAGGTCGTAAATCATTACGCTTGAAAAATGTAACATCAGTCGTTTTGGCACAGTCAAGACTTGTACGCAACGAACGAGATTTAAATAGAAGCGCCGAACTCTTCCCAGTAACGGAATGAACGGCGTTCCTGTATTGCACTAGAAAATTATCAATCCCACGGTCCAATTCCACAAAAGTAGTGGTAGAGAGTGAAATAATGACAGAATTTAGTGTTCGAGCAATATTTTTAGCAAGTCCATTCGACTGGGAATTTCGCGGAGCAGTAAACAGGTGTCGACATCCGAGACTCTTCAACCATTCCTCGAGGAATTTTGCAGTGAGGTGTGTGCCATTATCAGTGACCAAAACAGTTGGCACACCCTCATGGCTGAATACTTTCCTCAATGCTTGTTGAGTGAATTCGGCACTTGGAGACTTAGTCAAAAAAATTCAGGCCAACGTAAATATGCGTCAGTAACGACTAAAGCATAGTGTTTGCCGAGAAAAGAACCGCAGTAGTCGGCATGAACTCGTTGAAACGTTTGACGAACGGGCTCGTGTAAGCCAAATGGAAAAATTCGTCTCCTGGGTATTTGCATGTCACCTGTAGGCTTAGGACATTTAGGAAGCTGTTGTTTGATTTCGTTCTCATTCACAGACGTCGGTAAGGTGATAATGGTTTGCAGTAAGCGTAGATCTTTGAGTCCGATAATCGACGGTCTCGACGTTGAAACCAAAAAATTACAATCGATAGAGGCACCTTGGGGTAAACTCACAGGGATCGCGCAACTACCAACTAGAGGTGGAGAATATCCAGTGGTACCACAAATGGTAACATCGGTAGGCACTATCACAGCACTGGGGTAGAATGCAGTTAGATATGATTGTGGAATAATGCAGTCAACACTACCAGAAGCGGATATCAACGTTTTAAAAACATGTGACGAATTTCGGGACAAAACATATGGAGAAAGAGTAGAAATATCTTCAGATAATACCTTCACGCCAGTAGTTGGGTTAGAAGTTAAGTGACTTACCTTCTTGTACTCACAGGCCAGCTGAATGTGTCCTGTTTTACCGCAGATAAAACACTTCGCTTGTCTGTGAGGGCACGAATATTTGGAATGGTTTCGTCCGCAATATTCACGTTTCCCAAATTTTTGAGACATCGGATTAGGGTTACAATCTGTGAAGTGACGTATTGAGTGATTTAGGGCACGAGAATCTGTTCGACGTTTGAATTTGTTGTTTGTCTGCATCCTTGAATTATTTCTTTTAGAATAATTTAACAACACTGTTCCCTCAGTCCTCGTTGCATGCTTCACATCTTCATACTGCTCACATATTTTCCGAGTAGTTTGAAATTTCTGACCCGGACAGAGCAGCAACTTCTGCTGTGATTCGAGCAGTTGAATGCCAGCAATGAGCTAATCACGCAGCTGGTCTTCCAATTGGGCCACGTTATCATATTTGGTTGCCTGTGTCTGCTTCCAGGAAGTTTTAGAAACGAACCACTTATGTTTTTCAGCGAAAGCCGCTCAGATTAGTTCAGATGGATACTTACGTAAATCACTAAAAATATTTGGTCCGACGACTGGGTAATAACTGTTGTGTAGCGTTTTAATCGGTGCACAATTTAGGTTTTTGAGTCACCGTAACGGGGCCAGCCGACCTGTAACTATAGAATATTCGCTTCGAGTAAGGCTCAACATATTAAAAAAACAGGGCCGTTTGCACAGTATTTTGAAGCGTTATCTAGCATTTCGGTACAAGAAAGCTTTCCTAAATATCGCCCGTTTATTTAAGCGCCTCTTTCGGTCCTCAAGATATGGGCTACAGCTACCCACGTTGACGCCTCCGGGAGCTCTTTATGTTGATTTCCCCAAAATATCGTGAAATTTATCGCAACGACTGTCGCTTGTTAGGTTTTACGCCAGGAAACAATGTTGTGAACCAAAACGACCCCATGGACCGTCTGATACCAACTCTGAGCCCTGACAAGCCTCAAGTGGAGTACTGCAGCAATTAACCTCGAGCTGTCTGCTCAGTCTTCATCCGGTTGCTTGATTGTCTTTCACCTCACTAAGGTTACTAACATGTGCTTGTGGTATGAAATTATCGGCGTAAAGGTAACTTTCAGGGTAGGCATTCGCTGCGCAATATCCAGTGTGGCTGGTATATTTCTGTATGATAGGTCCCCAGCGTTATGTATTGGACCACGGTGTATTCCCGGTGTTCATTGATAACTCTGAAACAGAAGCCGAGAAGTAATAACTTGCATTTTTCACCGACAGTGTGCCTCGGATCAACGGTTTGCAACCAAATTCGGATAGCGGACACGCTTTTTGAAGGTACATCTTGCTCTAGCTCTTTTTTACCCGGCAAAAACAGATTATGTCACCACGCAAGTTAACTTGCACCATAAAGTCTAGTAAACCTGAGGTTGATACGGCGGTCAATTTCGTCACAATAGCTTAACCATGAGTGGAGGCGAGGAAAGCCCCCTTCCCCCCTGCACCGCTTTCGTGATACCACAATAAATATTGTACCATCTGGCTCAAATTCATTCGTTTGAAGAGGTAACCTCATCCAAGTCTTCGAAATAGTAGAGACTATCAAAAGTCGGTGACACGCTAGTCCATCTCGACACTTTAAATAAAACAGCACGGTAGGGAATAGATATGCCGCACAAAAACGGCCGCAGTTTTTCGTGGTGCGGAAATAGTCAGCTAGTGGGGTCCGCCATCAAAAAAATGCTTCGGGCCGTCTTTCAATTGTTTAGCTCAATGCTTGGAACCTTCAAAGCGGATTATCCAAGTGTATAACAAGCGCGTCAGAAGAATCCATAATGTCAATTTCTTATAGTTTATTCTCAGTGATGTTTGTGCATACACGGAGTGTAACTGATAAAATGTCCGTGAGATAGCCTAATACTTTTATATGTATCGGAATCGGGTACGATCAACGGATATACGCCACCTGAGAACGAGCGCACAACTCCCCAGCTATGACGCGAGCCCAACCACTCCTAGCGCAGACAGAGCAGAAGACCAGACCTTCAGAAGAGGGCTTTTACTGCCTCAACCAAAGGTGAATTACAGTGGGAGCAACGTTGTATATATATATTTCGAGCGACCTTGGGGAGCGAAAGGTCAGTTGATGCACACAAAGTATAGCTGGCGAATAGGAAAAGAGCGCGGTCTTTACGGATTGAGGTGCAACATGGCGGAAAAGGCGCGAAATTTAATAATTCAAAAATTTTTGAAAATAAATTGGCAATAACTCGGAAAATAAGCAGTTTTTGGCGATACTGACATCCTCAACACCTCCTCTTGTGAAAAAATGTCAATAACGGGTTTTTCGGGGGTCCATTTGAAAAAGAGTGGTTTGACGTCGACGGCGATCTGTCCACCTTCTTGGTAGAAGGTTTTGCTCACTGGCTGCTGTGTTCTGTTTCGCCGGCAGCGCTGCATTAGGTGTGGTGGCCTTCAGTTCAAAGGTGTCAAGAAGTATGTCGAGCGGGAGTTCGTTCTGGGGCGCTGGTCGCTCTGAGAGATGGCATGGCCGCAGTTGATTCCTGTGTCGAGTCCAGATGTCATGGCCCACAGAGACGTCGTACATTACGCTGCCGCGTTTTTGTAACGCGTGTCCTGCGATCCAGCGTTCGTGCCTTGGTCGATAGTCTCGGGCAAAAACGCTTTCACCTACTTGGAACTGGGCCGGTTTTGTGTTCACGTCAGGTTGGGAACGAGCCATCGGTGCCGGACACATGGCCGAATTGATAGTTCGCAATTTCCGGCCCATGATATTTGGAACTGGGCCGGTTTCGTGTTCAGGATGGGAATGAGCCATCGGTGCCGGACACACGGCCGAATTGATAGTTCGCAATTTCCGGCCCATGAGCGCTTCGGCGGGTGACTTTCGCTCTTCTAGAGATTCACTTGGAGTGGTCCGATAAACCAAAAGAAAACTCTGGAGAACTTCGACGGGTGTCCCCTCCCCTCGAGACTTGAGCAGCGCCCGCCCCCCAACATACTTAGGTGACAAAACGGAGAGAGAAATTTTGGTAATGAAATTCTTTTGTTTCTAACATTAACTCAGGGAACCAAAAAGGTGAATCACTAGTACCAAATGTGCCACTGCCTTGTCTATGGTACTTCTCATAGCTACCTCCACAACCTTTCAAAAGATGAAGTTAAGAAGCCCACATGGTCACATCCAGCTTAAGAGGGCTCTTAAATTCACTTCCCCCTACTAAATAGCAAGTATGCCGCACCACCGACAATTTAAAGAGGTACGCACCAAGTTGCTATTCCCTTCTCACTCTTGACCGTATCTCCTCATCCACCCAATCAATTAACTTTGAATAAGAACATGCTCTTCACCAGAGCCCAGCCGTCTCCAGAACGCGTCCATTCTAATTTGCTGAACCGTC
>NW_008752019.1:103419-111010 GCF_000715545.1 Opisthorchis viverrini | reverse complement strand
CCTTCTGATGGCACTCTGTGCCTTGCACAAAGTTATTAATTTTCTGCGCAGTTAGCGTTCCGGCTTGTCTGCTGTATCTAACTCACTCTCCCAAGGAACTTTACACTAGACTTCACGGCAACATCAATGATTATCTGAGTTTAACTATGCACCATGATATTTTGGTTACCATCTATCCGCATTACTAGTTTCCCGATTTCATCATCCCCACTTATGCTTTTGGTGATCCTGGCCATAAGCCCAACAGTACAAAGCCACGGGGCCTCAACCGTGGTTTTGGGTTTTAGTTCAAATAGACCAGTTGGGTTATTCCGACACTGCTGCTCCACCAGATCCGCTGTTCTGGACCCTCATTTTCCGCAATTTTTACTTTTTTCTCACGTGTTGGGCAGAATGTCTCTTGTTTGGTTCTCCCTCCGCCCACATTCAAATTCTATCTTATCTTGCCTCGTTCCGATATTCCCCCTAAATCAGTAATAAGCATGAATCCCACCCGTGCTGGTTTAGGCGTCAGCATATCAAAATCTGATAATACCCACTGTTAATGACGCTGGCCATTTTCCACTCAATTATCCGTACCAGCAAGCCCCGCCCGTCACACTTTCATTTTAGCCGAAGCATTATGATCGTGCCTGACGGCATGCCACCCACCGGTTTGGAATAAACATTATCAATAACATTATATCCGGTATGAGATGTTTTGCGGAGATAGGAACGTTGGAACAGGGCTAGAAGCCGGATTTAGGTCCAGTGGAAGGAAAGTGCGGATTGAATGTGAATGACAAGGTATGTTTAGGGGATGTAAGGGCACGAAGAGGGTGGAAGCTGGGAAGAGGTTTTAGGACTGAGCTCGTGAGTTTCGGAGCACATATGGCTGATAAGGAGGGTGGCGGGTGTAGACAATGCGTCGGCAGGTGAAAGCAGAGTGACGGGAGCAAGAACAGTATATTACTTGGGCGGCGCAGCTGGACCTTGACGGATTTCAGTGGGATGAGTGCTGCTTCGGTGACCGATGGCACACTTCTACGCCGGTAGTCGTGATAGCCGGATGAATTGAGTGTGTGGCAGGGGGTAGGTGGGATTCTCTGTTTCGTTGAGCAGGCCACTTGACTAACAAAGGATTGGTAGGGTAGGGAGGTCAGCAGTCCCTTGCAGTAGGAGCAATCCATACGTTGGCATGGAACTATGTGGTTTGAGCTCTCAATGAGGCTTTCTATACTCGTGAGCGTCCAACGAAACGATTCTAGAAAAATTGAGGAGGAAGGGGATAGAATGAATGTTTAGAGCTCGTGGATAAGAGTAGGGCGATGAAAGGTTACCGCGGCATGTGGGAAATAAGTGAATATGGAGACCACAGTGCAAGCTGTAGTGCGGATACGGTAAGCCCAGAAAACGGCATTTCTCCCCGAAAGTGACTAGCAGGGACGCGGGATGGTTGGTTCCATCATGAAAAACCAGGCTACTATGGTTGCCTTCAGGCAGGGGTGTGCGGAAACTAGCTAAGAAGAAACGGATCGCCGTCAATTTGTGACTTTGTAACTGGACGACGGTCCTTGGGAACCTGGCCCAACTTCTAACCGAATAGGCCTTACCCTTGAAATGGAATGACATTTCAATCGCACCCAGAGTTATATGAGAAGCCGGCAATGATACCCCAGCATCTCTGAGTATACCACTCGGGTGCTTTGAACAGATCAGTTTCTAGGCAGCTGTTCCGGCTTATTCGGAAGATTGGATAATCGTGGTCAGCGGGATATTCTTCCCTTTTGATCACCAGTATGAAATCGCAATAAAAGTGTTGTCAATTTACAAACGTTTTTAGTAGGGTTTGGTAGGGTAATACTTGGCACGGGTTGACCGCAGGAAGCCAGGACACTGGTGAGCAGGAGATCAGTGACACCTCGGTGGGTAGCAGTGATACAAACCACCAAACGAGAGCTCGAATAAGTTCAGACAACGTAATCTACCGTCATCAGTTAAGCAAGAGTACCTTTCTGTGCACTGTTCTCAACAGGAGTCACCGGGTGCGTCGTCGGCTTCATAACTGCCGAAACCCATCGGATAAAGTGGTCAGATTCCATGTACCATAAGATTTCTTCGGCGATACAACAACAGAAGAGTGTGAAGGGTCATTCATGCATGCGGAGTACCGTCGCCTCCGAGGGGACCTAATTCTTACTTACGCCCTGTTTAAACAAAGCTTGGCAAACAGGTATTTTACCGACCGCCCAGCAAACACCCGGCGAGGACATAGTAAGAAAATTTTCGAGCTCAGGGCACACACATTCATTAGACATAACTTTTTTCATTTCGGGTAGTAGCTGCGTGGAATGACCTTCCTCCGACGATTGTACACGCTCCTTCTCGAACCCAATTTAAAGCACTATTAGACATTTATTTATGCGAATCCTCGCGCTGGAGAGCATACTGCCCCGCGCTGAGAACATAAAGAGCAGTGCTACACCCTTTTTTCACTTGTGCCTTTCAGGTGAACGACAGCCACTGACCGACAAGAACAAAACCGACCCGGGAAACTTGGGCAAAAGCCTCGATCCTGTGTATCAATCCGTGAACCACCGACCGACAAGAACAAAACCGACCCGGGAAACTGGGCAAAAGCCTCGATCCTGTGTATCAATCCGTGAATCCGTGTGTTAACGTTGAGGAACGCTGTCATGACTCCCTGATTTGAGCCTTTGTTTGGATCCAGCGATAAGTTAACCAATTCATTCTCCCGCTTCCTATTTTCTAGTTTCCGAAAGACGGCTAGTTCTAGACCACCACCATCCATGTGCAGGGCAATAAATTGATCGGTAGCAGAATGGAACTAGAACTTGTTTATCCACACTAAAAGGTAAAGATCTAACCGCTGGTTCTGCGATCAGCTCCGACATGTGTTTCTGACTGCCCGAGGTTTGAAATCGATCGTTCTCCCTTGGAGTTCTCAGCTTAAAATGATCGGCTCTCACTGGAATTCAATATTCCTACTCTTTCCTGTGCTCTTCTGTTGTGGGTCTTCTGATCCCAGCGTATCAACAATGCTGCAGCTGAGGGATAGCGCGGAGTTTTCCTACACAGTGACCAACCTGTTTTTGGATCTCATAAGAGGGAATGCCCCACCTACTGTTGTTTTGGAAGTCTATACAAACGTTATGAGTGAGTTCCTTGGCCTTATGGTGATTTTTCTTCCAGTTAACCAGCGATCGGACTCCAGAGTGCCATTCAGAACTATCGAGCCGGTGAGTCACTGCCTGTTGCTTTGGTTACATCGGTTAGTTCAATTCGATTATAAAACTCGGAATAGGCACGTATGATTGGGAAACAGCGACCACTGTGGAATAAACATGGAAACTCAGATTTTCCGCATGTATGTGGGAAATCGAAGTGGTTCGCGGCTGGTACGCTGTTGGCGTACGCCGTGTGGGACACCTGCTGCACTGCTTGCGAAGGAGTTGAGACTTTTACAGTGTATGTGAGAGAGTCGGAAGAGAGTCCGTGTTATCGGGAATACGCAACGTTTAACTTGTTAGGGAACAAACGTGGATCACCTGGACTGTACATTCAAAGATTCATTGCGAGCATGTTGGGTGGTTATAATAATAACCAGATGATAATTATGACATCCACTCCGGCATTGTTCAATGGGCACTGTTCTAGAACTTCCGGACAACTTGGTGGATCTTCAGAGTGCGGCATCAAAGAGGGTTCAGATGCTTGGGAGCTATCGGACTGATGTCCGGTTGTTTCAGTCATATCTGGAGATTCGTTTCCCCTATCGGAATCAGACAGATTGAGACCACCAGTTGCATTCTGAACCGCTGGGGCCAGATGGCAAAGAGACACGGTTTCCACTTCCGTCTCGACGAGCGGTGTGTGCATAGAGTGGATTGCAGTTCAGGAGGCCGACTTCAAATAACAGTTGGATGGGCTTTCATCTCACTGCAGCAGGACTGGACCAGGATTAGTCAACCTAGACAATAACCAGCTTCCGAGGGTTGAACGACGTGCGTGTTGAAAAAGACGTTCGTGTGGAGTACAGTTGGTGACTGTACATAACAATGGTCGAAGACTGAGTAAAGCATTAGGAAGTACGGGTATTGAGTGGGAAGGCGGCAGACTAAGTTTACAATACCAAGGTTGTTGTTTTCTAGAGGTCGCCGTTGAAACTCAACCTGACTGTAACACTGATCGATGTTCGCTCAGCTGTAACGCACTTTCGGTGCCTAGCTGCCGTGCCGCCAGAAGGATGCACGAGGGCTGGGATACTACCAGGTTGCCCAAGCCTAGACAGGGGAAGTCGAGAGGCGGAGGTCGGGTTCGAACCACGGGCCTTCCAGTCGGTAAATCCGCGCCCTAACCACTGATCCATCCCGCCTCACTGTCACACTGGATTATAAGCCGTTGCATGACTCATGACAATACCTTTTTCCAGACAACATGAATGATGAACGTATGTCGAAATGGATGTAGGCTGACATTCTGAATAAACAGTATTTGTGTGAGACCACCAGTCACAATTTTTGAGGTTATATCCGCACACGCAAATACAAATGGGGAAATTCGTCTGTTATCGCGAGTACTTAGTGGTTGCGTGTATTAGATTGCAGGGGACCTCGGGCGCTCAAAAGTTTGTGTTCCTGTAGTGAGTCCAGAGGATTTTCACATTCTTGGCCTCAGTTCGGCACACCTTGCAGGAGGAAATAATGCTTTCGACATCGTCGACGGAGTAGAGGAGAATCTTACAACGTACGCAGTGCGAAATACGGGCAATGCTTTGATAGCCGTAGCTCTCCATGGAAGCGCATACTTTGAGCGGCAGCGTCAGCGACATGATTGTCCTTGCCAGTCTGGTAGATGACATCATTTTAGATCGTACAGCTGTAGGACCCTTTCAGTGCCTAGCTGCCGTGCCACCCGAAGGAAGTACTAGGGCTGGGATACTGCCAGGTCGCCCAAGCCCAAACAGGAAGTCGAGAGGCAGGGGTTCTTTTAGAACGAAGGATCTTCCGGGATGACATCATACTTATACTCAGACAACCCGATCCTCCAGCGTTTTATTTTATCGTTTTTCAATTTACCCTTTCCTCCACTGCGGTACATGAATGTAACCGTAAGCTGATCGGCGATCAGTTAGGAGAGCCTTTTGGATAAATAGTGTCGCCTTTTCCTGATGGATTCTACAGTAGTCTAGATGGCAGAATGATTCTTCTCGCTCGAGTTGATTGTCCTCGAGAAAAAAGCTACTGGTATACGATTTTGGCTCAGGGATGGGGCAATAACCACACCGGAGACATCCGTTTCAACAATCAAAGTCTTGTTATAATTCGTTGTAAGTCGTGTAGCGTTTTCCAGCTAGTTTTTTTCAGGTCCTCGAAGGCTGATTCAACGTTGACAGATAGAGGTAATGTTTTATTCCTTATCAGTTTTTTGCTTTTGTCTGAAAACGAAGATATCCAATGTGTCTAATATGCGAACATACCGATGACATTCTGCATTTCCGTGGTACTACGTAGAGAAGGTTACATGGGTTTCAGGGTTGGGTTTTATGACACCCTTTGAAACTTTACAGGAGGAGGCTAATAGCTTATGAGGGAGTGGCGGTTTTGTTGTCGCTGAGTGTGATTCCATACCTCTTAGCCTTAAAAATGATTGAATATTGAGGTCGTATTCCTCTTGGATGTTACCACAGATTGTCTGTGTAGGCATACGTGCTGTTGAGCTTTTCGGACTTATTGATGTCAATCGTTCGCTGGAAACATGCTACACCGTTTGTGACACCGGAGGGTGACGTGACTGAAGTAGGCCATTACAGGCTTCGAATGCTGCAAAAGGCTTGTCGGATGTAGAGATCAGGACTTAATGGTAAGCGAGATGGCTCAGTGGTTGGAGCGCGAATTTGTTGACCGGAAGGTTCGTGGTTCGAACCCGATCCCTGCATGCCGAATTCCCCTGTTTAGGTTTGGGCAGCCTGGCAGTATCCTAGCTCTCGTGCTTCTGATGGCATGGCAGTTAGGCATCGAAAGTTTTCTACAGCTGTGAGAAGAACTAATGCACTGTGGACTTCGTAGTGCGAAATTTTCTCAATCGTTTTGTCCAGGCGTGGCAGGGAATAAGCCTCCCGATATGTGAACCGGTTGATAGTTCTGTTGCAATCAACAACCGTCTGGCGTTTGTGACTGACAGTCTTGTTAACCAAAACCTGCGCTCTCCAGGGAGACGCTGACGGCTCGATTACGCCCTCTTGCAATAAGCGACCAACTTCTAGGCGGATGAATTCATCATCCGGATGATGTCTTGATTCGGTGCAACATACTTGTAATATGGGGGTAATTTGGCGAAAAGTGATGGTGCCTTTGACGTTTACTACCGTTAGGCAGCAGATGTTGGGCGCATCACGATCTTCGCTGAGTGAATTTCTATCTTGCCGTAGGAAAGCATGCCCGAATAGAATGTCGGTGCAGAGGTTTGGTATTACAAGGCTTCAATCCGTTGTATCGTGTACCTCTGTATCGGATAGAAACACAGGCGCAACCGGTCCTTCGAAAGGATAGTTGTGCAACCACTATCTTGACGGCTGAAAAGTTGGATAAATCTTTTAATTATTTAGTTTCACGACATCAGGACCAGCGAAACTACGAGAACTCCTTGTATCGATTAGCGCACGGAGAGTGGTGCCATTGACTTCCATAGTTGCGATGGTACCTGCCAGGCAGATAGGTGCAGCTGCAACGAATCACGGTAGCAAAGTGGGCTTCATTTTATAGTTTGTAGGGGGCGTGGTGGCACAACCATGACCTACACAACTAACAATATTCTCATGCCACATCGGCCGTCGCGTGGTGCCATCAGCCGGGTCGCCTTACTTGCTGCATACAGCAGGGCGGGTAAGCGAAGACATGCTACTGCTGACGCCTCCCTTCTTACACTTTCACGTTTTCCGTCTTCCACCCTCCCCCGCCCAAATTTGAATACTTTATCCGCAGGTCCCAGCTCTAGGACTGACCGTTTTGCTCGCCCTGCATCACACAGCTGCAGCTTCTGCACGTCCGAGTTCAGTTACAACCCTAAACACTTCGAAGTTTGTTTTCAAACCTTGAAAGCCTGTCTACATAGCCACTTTCAATGTTCGCACACTGAAGCAAGCAGGTCAACAGGTGGCTCTTGCGCGTGCGCTGGATTCCCTCTGTATTGATGTATGTTGTGTGTCAGAAACAAGGACACAGGACGCAAGTACTGTAATCGAACTGACTGCCCCCTCACTCTCTTCCAGGTTCCGACTGCGCACCTCTGGTGATGCAGAGGCCGCTGCAGCTGGATATGCTGGGGTGGGTATTGTATTGAGCGAACGAGCGGAAGCGTCTCTGCTTGATTGGAGACCCGTTGACAGTCACCTCTGTGTGGTTCGTTTGCCAGCATCGGTGAGAGAATCTAGAGGAAGTGAGGTTCATCGCACCTTGTTTATTGTTTCTGCTTACGCCTCAACTGACTAGCTCTGAATCTGCCAAGGACAGTTTCTATGACGCTCTAGGTGCCCTTCTACAACAGGCTAAAAGCTCAGATATCGTTGTGGTTGCTGGTGATATGAACGCCC
>NW_008752019.1:78272-101154 GCF_000715545.1 Opisthorchis viverrini | reverse complement strand
TATATATATATATATATATATATATATATATATATAAAGTAAACGAACTTTATGGTTGTGCGGCAGTTAAGCATCAGTGGCATCACTGATGTTGCTGTCTTTGATGATGATGATGATGGTTGTATTTTTTGAGCGGTATACGTGGTGAAAGTGATCGCGTTTACCTTAATGAACAAACGATTTCTCGAGCGGGGCACTTTGGACGGGGATGTCTATCATGATCACAGAAATAACACATTTGAACGGATATTGCGCCGGTAGTTTAGTGGTAGTATGCTCGCCTGCCACGCGGGCAGCCCTGCTTCGATTCCCAGCGGACGCACTTTCCCCGCGGACCATTACTTCGATGATTTTCCGTAGTCTACCGTTACTCTCTATGGCAGTGAAGCATCAGTAGCGCTGATGTCATGCTATTGATGATGATTAAGGGTGCAGTGGTAGGTTCGACACGTGGTTCACGATTCTGTGAAATAGCAGATTAGGATCTACGTCCGTTACTAGTATGATTGCAACTCGAGTTGATATGCTTGGTCCAGAGTGAGTTCGCTGTGTGTTAGAAGTTTCTTGCGGATGGAAGCGGACGCCGGCCGTCAATTATAGCATCACGCACACATTCATATTTACATTCGGTTGCAGATGCTGGTTTGAGCTCAGTCTTTGGCTAATGACTTCAGTTTTCGTACGAACTGATCAATCTCCTGTCCGTTCTCTAGCTGGTAAGACTTAAGGTGGTAATGTGCATGTATAACGTTTCTCAGGCAGACGTGTAATCTTCGTAACGCGTCAGTCGAAGGTTCATATTCGGTGTAATCAAGAATGTGATTGTATACCAGCGGATCCCAAAAGTGGATGAGAGCTTCTAGTTTATCGGGTTTAGAAGATTCGACAGATCTCAGGAAGGTGTCTAGGGTACGAAATCGGTGATTTCAGCGTTCGACTTCATCTGCAGATCCATTGTGTCACAAGACAAGTAAACTGAATCGTCTAGAAGGTGTCCGGCAGCGAATTAGAAGAGAGTCTAAGTTATCGTTCTACTTGTCTAGGAACAAGCGTGGATGAGCTGAAATGTACGTAAAAAGATTCTATACTAGTGTATAGGGTGATTATAACAATAAGCAGACAATATTCATGGCATGAGTGTCAAAAACTCATGCTCATGTACCGTTCTCAGTACAAGTTTTCGCAAGTGAGATCAGTTCATGATACCACCATAACTTGCAACTGAACAAGCTCCCGCTCAAGTTGTTGTGATCTCTTAGGGGATCGAGTAGGGTGGGCAAGCGTAAACATCCCGTCTCGTTGCAATTAACATCCGTAGGCTCATTCGCGAAGGCTGACTAGTCCGCGCAGAACCCACTGGCTTTGACTGCAATACCTGCGGTTAACTTTGCCCGCACGGTCGTAGACACTTCGAAATTATTCTTCGACCCCCGACGCTCAGTTCTTCTGACAGTCTTCAACGTCTTCAACGCCTGTTTGGAGATGTTGCAAGATATGGCTGATATCGTTCACGTTCCTGTTGTCAGTTTCTATCCAGATTGCCTGAGTCAGTGTCTGGAGTTGCGTTGCATGCAGAATAATGGTGGTAGACTATGGCTAAGTCCCTTTCCAGTCCACTTTTCTTCTTTTTTCCACAGTTGGGGTTTCAAATAAATCATGGTTGTACGGCAGCGAAGCATCAGTGTTGAACACTGATGTCGTACTGTCAATGGTGATGGTAAAGGCGCCAGGTCATATGGTCCTCCCTGCCTGTGACCTCGCTTTTAACACAAACAGACAGCATTCAATCCATCTTTGGCGTTCAAACAGACAGAGATCAACTCACCGTTTGTGAGAATTATTCACCGACGTCTCAATACGAATTACATAGAGGAGACTATCAACCGCTATCCAGTCAAGCAACGAGCCTTCGCTCTCGCAACCACTCGTCTCGTCCTTTCATCTTTAGGCTTTATGTATAGTTAAAAAAAGCCTGTGGTTGTATCGCAGTGAAGCCTTGGTGTCATGACTGAAATGGCTGTTTTGTCAACGATGATTCTGTCGAAGATGACCATAAATGATGGATTCAATTTTTCAGTTGAGTCTGTTGATGCTATACTAGAACCCGAAAACTAGTTGTATGAACGAGAAAACGGAGAGTACTAACAATGTCTGCTTGTTGAGTAAAATTATTACAACAGGTATATATGCAAACAAGGGACTTATCGTTTTGCAGGTACAGTTTGATAAATCCTGTTGTAAGTCCGGATGCAGGTTTCGTGTCTTCTTCGCTGTTGTAACAGCCACACGTAGTCCTGGATATCCGTGAGTGAAGCGCCGCAAAGTCCTGAGTTGCTCTGCTCCGAGCTGGGCGACGTGCGAAGCTCTGTGGAGTTGTGTTGTGTCGCTGTGCTGTTATCCTATATGTAGGAACGTTTGCGTTTGTGTGGGTGTCAGCACATGACTTGTTGCCACCTTATCTGACGGTAGACAGTCGATGTCAGATGAGTCACCTTTGTGTGTCGTGATTTGTACGTGTAGGGTTGGGATCAAGGGCTTGACTGTGAGCTGTGCAGTCAAGTGAGTCACGATTCTGTGGCGTGATTTGTGAGTGTAAGAAAAAAAGACAGATCGTGATCTAGCTAGTGTTGGTGACCTGTACAGTCCTGTGTGTGGCGAAAGGGTAGCTACAAGTCTACGATTAAAACCAAATTGGGGTGCGAATAGGGGGCAAAGTGGTTCAGTGGTAAGAGCGCGAATCTACTGACCGGAAGGTCCGTAGTTCGAACCCGACCTCTGCCTCTCCATTTCCCTTGTCTTGGACAACCTGGCAGCACCCCAGCCCTCATGATTCCTTCTGGTGACATAGCGGTTAGGCACCGAAGAGGTATTACAGCTGTTAGGCAGAATTCCACACGGATCCCGCTTTGCCGCACGTCTTTAGGCGCTGCTACGGCCAGTAAGCCTGACCCGCACGAGATCGGTCAAGAATTCGGGACGCTTGCCGGTCCGGCATCAAGACGAGATCTGACTGGTCAGAAATCTGGACCCAACAGCCAATCGTGACCCAGTATTGGCCAAATGCCGGTTGCCAATGGCGCACCCAGAACGCCTCAGAACTTCCAGAAAGTTAACCGCTTACGCTATATATACGAAGCGCTGTGCAACTGTTCTCGACTTCGTTTTGGGCATTAATAGACCTTGGGCACCTTTGATGGTTGTTTTGACGTGAACGCTAGCTTGGGAGGCTCAGACCGTGAACTGAGCTGAGGAAAATACCGTTAATACAACAGCTGAACGGGGTGCAGGCCAGTGTGTTTCGCGAACCAGATAATTTTTTCCTAAACGATATTCGGTGTTCTTTCAGATCTTGTTTTAGGATTGGATATATATGCATGATCAAGAAAGTGCGTGTTTTTTGGAGGGGAATGTAGGTTGTCGAGTTTGGAGTGAGCGTTTTACCTGACAATAATGAATGCCAAATCGGTCGTGTTAGTTGGGGCTCCATTGGTTCATTGTATGAATTTACTGAAACCTTTAGTCGATGGTACGTCAGCACATTTTTGATTATAGACTACAACTGGGTCTGCGTGGATTCGTATATGAGTGCATAGATGTATGGCAATTAAGTACAATTGTGTGCATTTGATGTATTGTGGTTGATAATGGTGATATGTGCACGTTTAGCTGAACCCCAAGGGATACTTGGAGCCTTCTAGTCCATCAATTTCCAAAGAAGAACCACGGTGGGACTGAGATTTCGGCCTGTATTGATTGTAGTCCTTTCTTTCAAGTAGAACATAAGGTTGACGGAAACCCGGAAACTGCGCCTACCTGATGAGCCCCAACAAGGGCGAAACCGGTCGTGGGCTGTCGATGGATTTTTAGCAACCTTATGAGTAGTACATTACAAACAATCCTTTCTTTGTTGTGGTCCCCGAGACAATAGGTAGCCGAAGTGTCCGGAATTTATGAAAGCTGAAATATCTCGCATATGCAGGATAGTGTTGGGTTTTTACAAACCGCGATACAGTGCAATGTTTCAACATCTATATGGTGAAAGTACACACTGCTACGGTCCGATCCATACTTTCTATGCAGCATAGATTTTAGTCAGTGTTTAAAAATCTTTGTATATGGACATTCTGTCAGAAAGATTGAAGTTTCAGAGTTTTTTTTCGGAATGTACATTTTTCCCCGGGGGTAGACAGTCCGGTAATCGCGTAGGCTAAACCATGTCATCAGTGCCTCCAACGTGTAGATTTGGTTATAAAGGTGTCATAAAGGTGTAAGATCTCAATTTCCTAGACATGATGATTGTGTTCCACCGAGAAAGGCTTTTCACAGCATAGGTTTTGATAGCACCCTGAGCGATGGCTGCTGAGTTGCTAACGCGAACGTCGATAAGTCTAATGAAGGCGACCTCTCCCTTGTGCAATCTATTTGAGCGTCTTGTTCGCAGTTAGTCACACGAGGCTCATATGGCGCCCATAACCTGCGAACAGAAATAGACACACGAAGGTCGTGGCACTGTTGATCTGGGGTGGTTCGACTATTGTCACTCTGACCCCCCTAATAATGTCAAAATCGATTGTTCTATCATTATTGTTCATTCCGAGGACCATTCAATTAAGATTGCTTATTGTTTTGCCAATTTCACGGATCAGCTGCATTGGTTCTAGATACTCACCAGTCATTCACCGTAAATTCATCCCATTTAGGTTGTCACCTCTTACGTGGGATTTGGTGTCTGCGTTGTCATCGGCCTCTTATTCGCTATCCTGATGCCCTTGATTGGTCTGATTTTCTGCTGTGCCCGTTGTTGTGGCAGGTGCGGTGGTCGAGTGCACCAAATGGATGCAAAGAAAGATCCGTGTAGGCGAGTGGCCTACACCATTTGTGTTGTCATCATCGTTACGATTCAGCTGTGAGTTTTTCCGTATATTGTTGTGCTGTATATTGAGCGGAATGTCAATGAAGACATTCTAGTTCCTAGCATATCTCAACGTCCATTCAAAATGGTATAATAAAATACGAAACGCAGGCAGAAGCGATGTGATACAGTGCAAAAATGACTTCCTAGTTGATGACAATTTATTGATTCTCTTGAGACTCCACGTTTCTCTCGGCATTTCCTATGACTATAACCAACCCGCTTTTTAGAAGGAACTCCCGAATCACGCCATTGCCACACCTACTGGGCCAGGTTGGGGACGTTCCATCTGCATTGCATGGGTTGCAGAGGTATTCAGAATGTATCAAGGCGCTATAGTGTTGGAATATTACATCTCAATTCGGTTATCAGGTATGGAAGTTATCAGTATGTTGCTCAGCAAGCTGATGTGTGCAACAGCCGTTCGATTGTCATTGTATATTTCTACCTAACCTGGTGAATCTGCTTTTGGAATCATCGTAGATTCGCTTATTAGAGTATGTTACGGTTTACATCATTGCATCGCTCCATCTTGATCATCCATATCGAATCCCTTTTCAACACAGTTTCTCATTCACCATGCTGCTGTGTCGTTTCGCACATCTCATCACGCCATCCATATTACCCGTTTTGAACCATCTTGTGTTTCAAGCAGCAAACCCTGTGCTTTTCCCACGCAGACCTTTGGATCCAGTGCTTGTTTTTGACTTGGATGTATTTATCAGTCTGTTGGATAGTCTGAACCTCTGGAATTTTGTTCTCCATACCCTGCCATCCTCAAAACTACCCGCGCAACCAAAAAATAACTGCCTTTGATCACTCCACTTTGTTTTCCGTTTCATCAATTTAATCTTTTTCTTGGACGATATCTGCGCTTTAAAATTTTTCAGCGGTTAGGTGCCAACCCTAGCTCAGCGGACCAGTTGGCCCGCCTGATTGTTTCGGGGTATACAGCCTATTGGGTGTGTGTCGTTTATGCATTTGGTCATCTTTGAGTCGTTGTCTGTCGCCTACCTGACGGCAGAGGCTCAGCTAGGTGTGAATTCATCTGTCTGATGCTCTAAAAAACCTGTTCCAAAATGAGTGATTCTATGTTAAAAAGGAGTTTGGCTGTCGTTGAATTCTGGCGCAGTAGGGTTACACTCAATATCTACCAAATCATCTGTTGTGTCTTGCTGGTGGCGGTGCCACTTCTCTGTCGGTCTTACTACTCCGCCCATTATCCGAATGCACGGTAGCTTTAGACAGCACCTTATTGGAACAGAGGAAGATTGTTGGAAATGTATTTATGGGGTCATCACATGATGTTCCACAAGGTCGCGCTAGAACCTTCGTGAGAGAGCGAGAAACGCCCAGCTATAATGCTCGCTCTTACCAATTAGGACTTACCTTTTAGTCCGTAACCCTCCGGACATTATCGAAACACCACTGTCATTTCTTTTACCCTCTACGGGTCAGGTTACTGGTCATTCAGTATCAGGTATCCAACATGTACTGAGTGCACGTTGGCTGCAGTTCCAGCCACCGGAAAATGGGAGAGCTGGGAGATACAGTCGAGCACCGGAGACCTTTGCGTAAGCATTAATTTGCGTTGTATATTGCTCTGAGAGAACGAAAGACTGGGGAGCTACTTTGGGAAGGCGATGACTTTGATGCACAATCGCCGCTGACTGATCGTTTGAGCCATGTCTGCCAGTGCCGTTCACCGTTGCTAAATTGGGACGCCATCCAGGGAGGCCACAGTTGTAAACTCGGCTGAATTTATTGACAAATTTTTCTACAGTTCGTTGCCAAGTCATCTCGGACTTTTCCACTTGGCAAAGGGTTGGGAAAGAGAGCTTAGATAGGCAGACGACCTTCTGGCATGTGAAGTACATGTTGAATCGTGATTAGCTCATCTGTCGTGGGGATCTCCTTTTCCTAAAAATCATATGGATTACCTGAGCATTGCTACTCCGATGCTTCCACCAGACTCGCTGCACATGTCCTTTTTCACATGGTTTTGGTTGGTCTCTTCCGATGAGTTCGATACAGTCTCACCTTCCACAGAAATTGTTTTAGGTCACTTGTGGAGTAGGCTTTTACGCCTCCCACACCTTCCTGCTGGAGCAGATGGTTCATAAGGAACTGATCTGATTTTAAAACAGTCAAGACGTAGGTGTTATGGGATTCAACGGACATTGATAGGAAAGTCTCGTTGATGANTTCCGATGAGTCGATACAGTCTCACCTTCCACAGAAATTGTTTTAGGTCACTTGTGGAGTAGGCTTTTACGCCTCCCACACCTTCCTGCTGGAGCAGATGGTTCATAAGGAACTGATCTGATTTTAAAACAGTCAAGACGTAGGTGTTATGGGATTCAACGGACATTGATAGGAAAGTCTCGTTGATGACGAAAATTCAGCTGCTGCGCCTGCCTGATGAGCCTAAAAAGGGCAAGACCGGTCGTGGGCTTTCGAAAGGTTTTCAGCAACCTTATGAATAGTTTATAGCACTAGGTTCGTTTTGTTCACATTACCTGACTATGGGGCTGTTGTGCCACTGCAGGAAATTTGATAGTCGGTTTCTCCACTGTGTACATACAGATGTTTTCCCAAGTTGCCGAATCCCAGACTGGTTGGTCACTCGGTGGATAAACCTTGTAGACCGGTGTTTTTTAGGTAGATGGTTCAGGAATTGTTTCTCTACCGACTTTTATCTTACCCGCATGGTATCATCGGAAATCCCATTACATTGAATCTCGTTCACGAAAAAATAGTGGTCTAGCAATTAATAGACCGTCAACTTTGGATTTTTGTCAGTCAAACTTCTCTTTCCAGTATTGATTGATGTCAGCTAACCCCTAAGCACCAGTGGGGATTTTGCATTAGTTCTTTGAGTACTGAATTTTTTGGTTAGTACATACACGATTGACCGGTATTCCTTTGCCTTTCGCCCGCTTCCTCTGTTTAGCGTTGCGATCGTACTTGCTTTTATTAACCACTTCCTTCTGCACGAGGCGATGGTGAATCCAGACTCCCGCTTGGGCACTTTCAGCAAGTTGAATGAAAGCCTTGCTGACACTGAAAAAGCTTTGGACGATATGTATAAAGTAAGTCATTCCTGGTGAAATATGAAGCGGTTCTGTGTTGCTTAGCGACGATTTTCCAAATTTCATTCCTTCTTTGCAATGATTGCTATGCAATTTGGTCTGAAATTTTATCATTATATGTGCATTGTTCTAGGATATGCTTTTGACTAGTCCTGTGAATTTTGACGACCCAGAGGAGAGCCTTCCAGGTCGAACAGAAGACCATGGTTTTGTTCAGTTTTCTCGAGAGAGACTGGAAATCATTTGGAGCGCAGTTTTGAAAGGTCAAGTTCAATGGACGGTTTTTGCGCAGTGCCAGCCGAATATTGCTTTTGTGCTAACTAGGTACCTATATTTGAAATTTTTTTGAAGACGGGTGGTTATTTCTGTGTCCTCATATTCCCGCATTGTCGGCAACCACTGGATGAGCCCGCTTCACGGATACAAATGGCTGCCAGTAGGGTTTCTCGCGTCCCTCCACTACTGTTTGAAGCCGTTCACTAGAAGAATAATTTGGTTGGTCCGCAAGTTAGTCATCTTTGCAAATCCACCGAAAACATTGTCCATTTGCCACCGATTAACTCACTCAACCAGGTGCTGGAACAATGCGTTCGTCGTCGGAAAACTTCATTGGACACCGGTTGTTCTCTGGGATCAGAGCTCAATCAGTTTATGCAGGCATGCTTGCCGGAGAATACAACCGATTAATGTTGTACTCTCACCCGACTGAATCCATCTTTTTGGAACAATTAACCTGAAATCTAAACAACGAGACCAGAAATAAGCTGACCGTAAACGCGTGCCATTCAGGCACAAATAAGTCAGTTGAGGTCACAATGTGTTTCCAACTGAGGCTTGAATGATGGAAGCGAATAAGAGAGAACGACCTGGAAGTGGATTATAAAAATATCGGCGATTTACTTTCATGGTATGGTGAGTATTTCGTGTGTTTCCTTAATGGCAATGCACGAGTAACAGTGACTGGGCACCAGTGCAGGCTTTCCGGCTCCATGTTGAGTGGACTAGTTTGTAACCCGACTCAAACGTGCAACTGTTAGAAATCGAGAACTTGAGAAATTGGCACCATCCCTCTTGGCAACTAGGTTCTCGTTCTTCACAATGTTCTTTGGGCACCGTTTCTCACAAGAAAACGTAACGTACACTAGTAGGACGTACCTTTGGTGGCTTACAAAACTAATTGGAATCAAGCAGGATTGTGGATAGGGACTCGTCATTTTCGAGAAAGGTGTGGTCGGATACCTAGAAGTACAGCCGCGCTAGGCTTTTCTTTACTGGAGGTCATTAGCTAGGTGCAAGTGGACGGGCCACACGACTTTTTGGTAGACACCTATGGCCCGTTGCCCTCCGGAGCGGCCTTCCGCTGAACTGACCGCACAGTTGGTGATTTGTTTTTGCATGTGATTCTCTTCGCTACTGCTATAAACATCCGATTTAATTTCAAGCTCGCGGCTTAGGAAGTGTCAGAACAATGGCTCTTTAGGTGAAACAACCTGACTATTCATCTAAAGGCGGATAGTCTAATCGTTCAACTATTGTGGCTTTCTGTTCGGCAAGCTTCCAATCCACTGTTGTTTATATGTCGTGTGACCTAACGTTTCCCTCCCAGGGATACAATCAAACTTGCCGGCGGTTCACCACAGCTATTCAAATCAAAGAGCACTTGCACATCTTGTCGGTAGACAGCTTACATCCTGCTTATATCTCATCATCTTTTAACTCCTGTCCCACTTGATACTCATTCCTCCGTAGATTTCAGCTCTTGGCACCTCAGCCACCTAAAGAATCGACCAGCTGCACGCTCACGCTCATATGTACGCCCTTGCATCCGCGATACAAGCCTCGAGCTCCTGTTTTTATTGAAACCGTTAGTGTGCGAAACCCTGTAGAGGTGGGCCATGGAGGTGCCCTGGCGCGTACACTGGATGCCCTATCGATCGACACCTGTATCTGCGGGGTTTGAATACATGATCCAAGTGTAGCAATTGCGCGTACGACACCCTATGAACTACGATCTCTGTGTGATTCCTCAGCTGCTGCAGCGGGTTGCACTGGTTTTGGGGAAGCCCTCAGTTCGCGAACGGAGGCTTCATTACTCGACTGGATACTTTAAACATCTGACTTTGTATTGTCCAACTAACATGAAGACCCCACTGGTCGAAGTACTGAACGCTCTTTGTCGTGTCCATTTACTCACCAACTAACCATAGCGTCGATTCCTCGGTAGGCACACTTAAGGAGCCATCCGCCCTCCTGTCTACCATAAAGAGTTCATTTGTAATCATAACTGCAAGTTTGGGTACACATGTGAAGTGCTTCAACCGAGACACCCTTTGGTGGTATGTTTAGTCTGGACGCAAAACGCAGCGCCAGTGGTTAGCGTCGTTTGCATATTGTTTGTTGTTTCTCTGTAGTACTGGGTTTTAATGCAGTGGGTATCGTGCAACTTGGGTTGCCCTGCTTCCGAGCGAGCCCTTAAGCCAAATTGACCACCTAGCCATCAGCTACCGACGGCCTGACTCAGTCCTTGACTGCTGGTCGTTGTGAGATACACAGGTCGATTCATATCGTGCTCTCGTTCGGTGCATGTATTCATCACATTTACCCGGTAAGCATAAGAAACGAGCATCACGGTTAAGGGTAGGAAGTCTTCTTGATCCGCTGGTTAAGGGAACGTATCGATGCTTACCATGTAATGCATCACGGGGTGCCTCTCTTGGGAAGACATCTGGAATGAGATAACCTCCACTATACGTGACGCAGAAAACTAGTGTTTCCGAGAGCATACGCGGAAGCTACAAGATTCCAGACTGGTCTAAATCACTTCTTGATGATAGGTGCTCTCTCGGGGTTCAGAACATCATTAAGCGACAATTAGTTTTCAACTCCAACGTAGTCTGGGGCGAGATGGCCCAAGTGGTTAGAGCGCGAATTTACTGACCGGAAGGTCCCTGGTTCGAATCCCACCTTCGCCTCTCGACTTCCCCTGTCTAGGCTCGGGCAACCTGGCAGTATCCCGTGTGCTTCCTTCTGGTGACATGGCAGCTAGACACCGGAAGTGCTACAGCTGAACGCTTTTGGTCTGTGTGGACAGAGGCCTGGCGGGACCAGAAACTCCGAAGAATTGGAGAGGGTAGTGTAGTCAGGAACGTGGAGGCCGTTTCGTATGAATTGCGAAAGGGGACAGAATACTTCAGTGCGTCAGTGGAAGATCGGTATGTGGAATATTTTCAATACCGGTTTACTGGGATCCTGTGACTATTTTTTTATCAGATCCGTTCGTTTGCGTCGTGATTTGTATGTCCACATGCGCTAATATGAATTTCTACTTGAGGCGTCATCGGGCGCCATCTACCAGTGTTATCGGAAAGTGAATAGGAATCTTACGTTCCGCTTTGATTAGATTGTACTTATTTCGGAACGGTAGTTTGTTGCAGAGAATCGGCCTAATTGACGTTCGTACGCGTGCTCAGATCTGGCTCTTCATACCTATCGCAACCTGGACCTCGGCTTCACTAATATCGCGACGCCTAACTTGGACTCGTAAGACGCAAATCCGGCCATATTTTTACGTTACGCCAAGTGCTTGAGCAACATGAGGTATACGGCCATGGAACAATCAGGGATTTTTTTATATGAAAGGAGCCTGCGAGTGTGTGGATAGATTGGTTCTTTTAAATATGCTTGGTCTGGCAACAATTTTTTCACCACGACTCTGGTCGGGGTAGGGTTTACCATTCAAATGCCTGCTCACAACAAATGAAGTTCGTCAGGTCGCCAGTTTTTTCACAGACTATCGTGGGATACCCGCTCCAAGGGGCCATGAACCTAGGTATCGAAATCACGTCTGGAGAGAGATATGTGAACGTGGATTATGCGTAAGACATTATTTTGTTCCACCCACGAACTTCTGAACGGACTGTCAGTGTTCCCGTTTTTCGTCATGCATTATTCGGTTTCAGAGTGCACAGTCAAACTTCAGAATTTCGCTTGCTATTGTGCGTGTCATAGGCTTTATAATGAAGAGCCTGATTTAGGTGATCCGTTAACATATCATAGCAGGTGAGTCGTTTGTGGCGTCAGAGGTGAATTCCGGGGAAACAAAAGGGTGATGTTTACAAATCAACTACAAGAAGGGTCTTAGTTCAGTGGTTGGAAACTTCGATCCGAGGCCATAAGAAGGCCTCGTAGACGTCCCCGTTGTATAGCAAGGATTAGCTGGCGGCCGTATGTGCGTAACGAAGTGGTGCGTAAGCAGGTAGTCGCTTACGAATCAGTGTTTTTATAGCCGGAAACGGGTTTTGGCGAACTGTTCACCGGGAACAGGCTATGATATGACAAAATGAATGAGGATGGCAGCAGTCAAGTTGAGTGCTGTGGAACCGTGCCTTCCTGACGTGATCTTGCGTGCGCGTGGCTAGAAACCATGCAGGGCATTGTACTTCACCGATTTTGGTGGTATGTATGTTGTAATTTCGTGGATTCCGGAGTCATAAAATTTCGCTTTACGATTGTCGAACTTTGTCGTGTGAGTTTAACGATGCACACTGATTCAAACACTTATGACGCTCAGCTCATAATTTGTGAAAGGTCTACATACGGTCGTATTTGAGGTTGCCGTGCTTGTTGATGGTAGTATGAGAAGCTTTGGCTTACCAGGTCATACCCTAACCCACTCCTTGCCTTAATATTGCGGTTGAAGGTACTCGAAACACTGTCCTATTTTCCAATCTTCCGTATGGCTAGCCACGGGAACTTTCAGTTTGGATATATTTGCGATTCTGGATGTGGCGTCCTATCCCAAGTCACTTGTGCGACACGGTAAGACTCCTTCATGAGAACTCGTGAGAAATGACTAAATGATTAGACGAAGAGTGTATTTTTTAAGAAGTCGCCCTGGCATTCATTCCCCGGGAGCTTGGTTCGTCAAACGACTCAGCGAAAAATCGTAAATAAATATTTTTATGGTTTAAGGGAGTTTAGATGCGAATGTATAGCGACGGATGCCAGCTGCGTTATATAGACTGTTATTTCAAGTGTTTCTGTTTGAGCGTTATGTTTATCAGTGTCATCTTCGGAAGTCTCATTCCCAACCCTTTTAACCGGGTCATTATGATTGTTGTGATTGTTTACTAGTCTTTTAAAACTACAGGAACTGGAAAGTCAGTCGTTTCACGCTTTTTCCTCAGAAGCTTGCAATAGACTGCAGTGATCAGCCCGGGTAAACGTCCGGTAGTGTCAACGAGCACTTGGATCACGGCATCATTTACTTACGGCAACCCATGCTATAGCCGATCTGTATTCTCCGAGGAAAGCTATTGAAGGTAAATCTACGTCGTGTGCAGGAACACGGGTAACTGAGGTGATTATACCGGCCTTCGAGCGTTTTTTATGGTTTGTACCCGGGCTGGGATACTGTCAGGGTGCCCAAACTTAGATGGAGGACAACTAGGGCTCCCAACCGACACTTTTTCCTCAAGATCGTGACCGTAAGGCACTGCAGGAGGGGGTAGCATACTACCACAGTAGCATAAGTTTTTCGGGAACAAGTTGTAAACCTGAAGGGCCAGGAGCCTGTGTTTGTCAAACCTCTCTCCACTGGTCAAACTGTACGAGGATTTCTGGGTAGATCAGTGAGCCTTCCAATGACAAGTACGCAAACTGTCGCGCCACCATAAGGTCCAGTCTCTGTGGTAGCAATGAGCGTCATTTTTGGGTCACTGAACACGGATTTTGCTTAGCACTTTTTATCTGCTGATGACTACACCCTACTACTGATGACTACATCCATTTCTGGTTTTATTCGTTGAGTAGGTGTAGACGACTGAGGACGATATGCAAATGATGATTGGTCATCGGGAAACAGTTTCCTTCGTTGTGGAGTGAGCCAACATGGCTTAACTCCTTAGACCTCATTGGGATCCTAGTAACAAGCTTGTGTGCAAATTGCAAAGCGATTTCGAAGAAGTATTTCTCTCTATTCGAATGAGAATTTTTGAACTAATGGGCACGATGAAAGTCCAGCGCTGTGTCCGACGCATGTACTCCTTTCCAGTAATTCTCACATTTTGTGGTGGTTCAAGATATATGTAAATTTCGACTGTTCCTCAGCCTAGGCTTGGGCGACTTGGCAGTATCCCAGCCCTCGTGCAGCCTTCGGGTGGCATGGCAGTTAGGCACCGAAAGGGTGCTACAACTGAACGATTTTTTTCCTCAGTACATCGAAGATCAGCCACAGCCTTAAGCATCTACTGGTTTTACCACAGCGATTGATCTACACAACGTCTTCTCGCGTAGCCACTCATAGTCTGGCACGACCGTTTTTCTGTGCGCAAGAGAATTAGCTTTCTCTTTTTCGAAGTCGTCGATGTACGTAACGATGTTTCCACGATTGGTTGTTGGTCTTGCTACTAAACTTGGCAACCGGACTGCGAATGCTTCGTCACCAACCGAGGGAGTATCCCTATTACACAGTTGGGTGGGTTTATTCAACAGACTGCTTTCAAATAGTGCATGCACATTTCCCAGCACATTTTAGTTTTGTGTACCTTGGTTTCCAATAGGCCAGTGTGTGCCACAAACAATGCGTGATGTAAGTTTAGCTTGGATATTTGTTGAGAGCTTTCTAAAGCTTGTTACGACAGCGACGATTTCCGCCGTTCATCTTTTCTAGAAAAGTTCGGGAAGCGTTTGGTGAATTCCTTGTTAAGCAACAGTCTGCTTTCTTCAAAAAGGCCACGTCGGGCGAATTGTTTAGGTTGCCCAGTTTTTGAGTAGCTACACACCTTTTCTCTTATGTCGCACTAAGTTAGCAATGATTGTTGACTGAGTTTTTTTCGGTATGGGTGAGTAAATATATCTGACTTTGCCTCGCAAAGGTTCAGTCCAACGGCGGAGAAACTGCTTCTTTACACCCGCAATTTACTAAGGTACAATGGGTCGTCTTCATAGTTGTTCTGTACAAACGGTACTCAGAAATGATGATCGATTGTTAGGCCTTTACGGATCACCGCATCACGCTGCTTTCGGTGGTAACCCTCCGGAGGCCGTCCACAAGTCAAATCCGTGTCGCATCATATTTAGTTGTGATTAATTGGATCATCGATTGTTTTACTGTCTTAGTGTCAAGTTAGGTGCCCCATCTACGCAGCCAGTTGGACCGGACGCCTCAGATTCTGATTGCATTTCCTGGCTGACGAAGTTGGGAAGCTGGTCATTCAGTAGATTTATCTGCTTCCGGTCCCCATATATCCTCTTGTAAAGACCATATTCCACGGCTAGAAACCAGAACTGTGCGAGCGGTTGCGCTGAAAACCGAAATTTTTCATGTGCACAAGCCGATAATATTCCTTTCCATCCGTAAAACAGTGACAACAAGTGAGGGGTCGTTCTGCAGTTCGTTTTTCTAAAAAGAACTATCTTTTTAAGATTTGCTAATTCGCAGTGAAGTGAGCACCAACAGTTGCGTGAATCCTGGGATGTACTACCATAATCCGTTTTGATTGGTAGTGTCCATGTAACACCCGCCTAATCCGTTAGACCATGTTGGTCAGTGGCCAGTGATCCGATGAACACATTCTCTCGGGCCTTCAACTCGATGGCTGGAATGTGTGTTACCTAAACCCGTAATTTGACAACACTGTTTTCTTGTGCCTCATTGCGGTCAATCTGTGAAACTTTGGTCGAGGACCGTGGTTGTCATATTGAGGTCCGTCTGCATTCCAACCCACGATCAGTAGTAACTTAACGAAGTTAGGTCTTTTGAGTTACCGTTGCCGTGCGTTATGACCATCGGGGTTTCATTCAATGTCCAGGCACCTTCATTACTTTGTCTATATCATCATCCATGCTTTCGATTCTACTTCTGTGGTCGCCGAATGAGCGAGTTGCCGTCTGAGCGGTACAGTAGGAAGACTTCAGCCTCGACAGGACTCCCCCTTCAGTCGCTCCCGAACCCTTGGTTCTGGGTAAAAAAATCGAAAACTAATGTTGATTGTCCTTTAACTGCTTTATTATAGACGAGCGATCATGTTAAATAGTCTTACGGTTTATTAAGTGCACGAGCACAATTCCATTATAGTTGCGGAGTGATATAGTCAAGCACTCAGTGGCTGGTCGTTTTACACCGAACTTGACAGGCACGGATAATGGTATTCGTCTTCATGTCGTGTAATTTGGTGTCAGCGCGTTCACACCGCATGCACTAAAATGCTGCTTCAGGTACTTCAGCTTGTATTGTAAAGTGCAGTGGCATGGTCGTGTGCTACACTAAATCCTGGTTCATTGAGAAGTGCTATTCTGCATGCGAAATTGCGTGTGGCAGGCGGCTTGTCATGGGCGCGTATTCCAAAGGTGCAGATTTACTCTCAGTTTGGGGTCAGGTGACACGTAGTGTTTGACTGAATGCAGTGGTTTTCGTTACGAACTTCAGCGCTGAAGGGAGTCAAATAGAAGTTGACACAACCGAATCAGTTCAAATCTGTCGTTAACCGCACTGATTCGAAGCACTTCATCCAGTTTTTCAACCAGGTACTGTGCGAATGCGTTCTGGTCCCGTATTAGAATGCTAAAAGTGCAAAAAGTTAAACAGGGTCAAAATTTTTCTGCAATAAATGCACAAGGAAAATGGACCTTACCATGATGTGACGGCTTGTGTGCCTCTGTAACCCACTGAGTTATATTGGGTGACTCACGGACAACGTAGGTCGCTTGCTTCGGATGTGTGCCGATCACAGGCTGTTCCTTCGGAGTGCCAATTTCCGGAACAGTGGAAATCGTCTGGCGACCTGTCGCCCCCCCCCCCCCTGGCGAAACAGTCCCGAATCCGAATGAACCATATTGGTGTCGGTTCCCGGCAGCGAGGGTCATTCACTGTCTGTCGCTTCTAATGGGACAGTAGCATGGACTCTAACCATGCACTTGTGCGCTACTGCTTTCCATTGTGCTTTCCAGGTCTCCACAAGAGGCACACCCCTCGCTCAGCCCTTGAGAAGCTACTCAACCGAGAAATCGAACGTAACTTTCAGAAGTGGCTCGTAAAACGGCTGTAGGATTTCGGATAATAACGGTCACAGAGAACGGATACCCAGAGTAGTTCTTAGAGCAGGGACCCAGCCAAACTCTTCCAAATAGGGATCTCAATAGGACCGTGGCCTTGCTGAAACCGGGCAGCTGATTCCTCCTGGCTGCAACCACAACCCAACGCCTCATTCGACGCCAGGTGTCCGTGAGCACCGCGAAGCTCGGTGGACCCAAAGGCCGAAGAAATGGGAATTCGATCGTCTGGATCTCTGGAATGTGTTGAAAGCGAAACATTCAGGTAACAGAATAGGTCTCTGATATCCGGCAAAGGAGAACGTTTGGACTGTTTGGCACAACACTTTGAATAACATCTCACATGACCACCTGCTACCTCCATTCCGGTTTTACCCCCTTCAACAAAAGTTGGACCATGAGCAGGGAACTGCCCTCAACCTCAGAAGTGTCAGTGTATATATTCCTACTCGAACATAATCACGATCCTCGCCCTGACGGCCTTTGGTCAATGCCTGTCTAGCCTATTTGGGTCTATCTGAGGGAAGAGACCGTTGTGATAACTGGAGTAAGTGGATAATAGTACCCATTTTGATATAGGTTACTCGCAGTGAATGTAGGAACCACAGAGTTGTTAGTTCGAGTCTGGCGTCACCGATTCTCCGTTGTCGGACGGCGGCACGCGCATCCTTGACTCGTGAATATCAAGATCGATGAAATAATGAGACGAACGCTGGAAGGCCTCCGAAACCCTGTGTTCAAATATCCTGTGAAGGAAACCTCGTCAATCTGAAGTGCGCATTCTCATCTTCGAAGAGGAGGAGAAGGCGCGGGTGTTCTTGGATGAACTGACCAAAGTCCTTTGGTATGCGCTTTTTACCTATAAAGTGTAAGGTCATGCTCGTTGACGTGCAGTCACTGAACGCGCCACTTACAAGCCAGGAATAGGCACTGGAAGTTATGGTGCGTTTTATGTATCTTGGAAGTTGTATTAGTTCTGACTGTGGTGTGACAGGTGAGCTGAATGCACGAATCTGCAAGGCTCGGGTCGCGTTTGCTAATTTTAGACACGTCGCCAGAGTGGTGTATCCCTGAATCTCAAGAGATATGGGTATCAAGCTACAGTGCGGGCTGTTTTGTTGTGTCCGTGAGACTTGACCTGTTTTAGCAGCGGAACTGAGACTTCTTCAGGTGTTCTACAATTGTCGTCTCAGAACAATAGCTCGGGTGGGTTGGCGTCAGTGTATCCGTAACGAGGCAATTAGAAAATGAGTTTTCGGTTGTGTAACGGGTACTTCCGTTGAAGAATGTGTCCAGCACCAGAAGCTGCGTTGGTTGGAACATGTGTTGCGTATGCCGAACCATCGTTCGCCGAAGAGGGTTCCGTTTTGCATGCACAATTCAGAGTGGCGTAAGCGGAGAGGTGGCAAACCTTCCAACTTGGCAGAGGGGTATGAAGGAGGTTACGAAACGCTTGGGTGCTGTCGGTGTTACTCGCCTTCCAGGATGGGGACCGCGTGATCCTCAGTGTCTGGTTGGAGACATTACAAGGTCCAACCGCCAATCGATGTCAGTGGTGTTCTTGTTGTCAGTTTCTATCTAGATTGCCTGACCAAGTGTCTGGAGGTGTGATGATGATGAATATCAAGAATTTTTCGACCGAGTAGAGACTGCTTGGATTACATGTTCACGCTCCTTCAGGCGTTAGAGCAACGCCATATGTACTGACGACTCAATCTTGGTATTCCTTGACTTCAAGGCTTCGTTGGATTCTGTGGATCGTTCTGTACTGTTACTCGTTTGCTCAATAGGGTATTCTCATGAAGTTTCTGAACCTAATCCAGTCCCTATATTCCCCTACTTCTGGGTGTGTGAGTGTATTGTGAGCTCTCCAAATGCTTTCTTGCTTTCACTTGTTTTCGTTCTAAAGCTTAAAATGTGATATTATAAAGTTTGCAGTTCTGCGTCAGTGAACCGTTAGTGTCAACAGTGCTGTTGCTGTCTCTGATTATGTTGACGATAGATGTGGCTATAGCGACCGCAGTCCTGGTGTGAACTGACACGCACCATCCATACAGCCTGAGAGTGTCGTCAGAAGTGCACTGATTGCGAAACAATACGTTACATGGATTGTGGAGATTTCGTCCTGTAAGTGAAGCCAATCTATGCTGAAAAGCCGAGGAGCGCTGTACAGCTGTTTCATCTTTTTTTGGAATCAACAGCAATGCGCATCTCACGAAACTCCGAAGAGTCTCGAACCCGCGACCTCCCGATTAGTAGTTTGAACACTTAACCGTTCGGCCACGAGCGGGTCCTGGTGTGATGGTGTATGTTACTGATGAAGCACTCGAATAGTCTGTGGCCTGGTTCCAAGCTCCGCCCCGGCATCTGATGGAACATGAAGGTTATTACGGAACTTATGAAACAACTTTGCAGTGTCCGTCTACTGTTGTTTAACAGTCGGTGGATGTCCAGGAAAGTTCTAGGGGGTGTGTGAGAATATTCACTTTTCAAACTCTGTGCGGATAAGATGTTTACTTTCGTGTCTAGTTACTTGTAACCAGTTAGTTCATGCTTCCTAATGAGCGATTTCACAGCGAAGGACTTTCCCCTTCACTGGTAGCCACTTTAAGTGCTGGTGATAAGAATGCTTCGGACAGCATGTCATGGCTAACTCGGAATAGTCTTCATAGGCTATTCGCGAGGTTCATTAAATTGCGCAGATAAGCTGTACTTAACATATTAACACTTTCGAATTTGAACCTCTCTTTGATGTAGAACCCTGTTGTCTCATTCGCTGGTCGTTTGGGGACCAGTTGCACGCCATTGATGTGTGGTGTTCCATATTGACTAAGCTAGGTTGATCAGTGAGTGCTTTGCTTTTGTAACATTACCGGGATAAAATGTTGAACTCAAATGCCATACTTGAGCATAAGTTTGATTGTGCTAGCTTTATTCCAGATGTGTCATGTACAACGTCTGGAGTTAACAGAATTGTGAGAGCTGAAGCTTCAGTTGTGTAAGATTAATATCTAGGTAGAAATTAAGGCAACAAGCCGGTAGCAGGAAGCGACCATGTAGATATAAATTGCAACTCCCCATCGGTTTGAGAGTGTTATACCTAGGTAGATTCTCGAAGCGAATCGAAATATAACCGTTCTGCGAAGTCTGTTTTATTTTCGGTGTGCGTACACAATTTTTCATGAGCATTGTTTTCTCTTGTTGATTTGGTTCTTTGATAACCCCTCTGATTGTCGCTTCATTTTATGACGACATCCGGTGCCGATTTCATTCTTTTGCAGCATCGTCAGAGAATAGCAATTATTGTCCTCCGTTTAGAACCTTAACTAAAATTTTCAGCTGATCCCTTATCAGGTCATAAGCTGAAAACAAAAACTAACAGCGCTGTTCTGGCGCAACAGCTGGGGGCCAAAAACCCACCGCTTTATAGATTTCAACAAGCAACCGCGTGTTACTAGTTTTTGTCTAACTAGTCGATCGCAGTCACACGTTGCCATGCCACCTTTTGTGGTTGCTGTCACACATGCACGCCTATCTCCTTCGTCTTAGATGGCAGTCAACACGTCCTCGGTCGATTTGAGCACACAAAAGAACCGGTTTCTCTCTATTGTAGATGGTGAGTTGGCCAGTTTTATTTAGATTTCGTGCTCCTTTCATCCAACTCTTTCTGAATGTATATGACAGCACACCGTGGCACATGATTGCACTACCGTGGTGCATATATTAGTCTATTCCTGACGCGTTCGGCGCTTGCCTCGTGATCGTAAATCGCATTTGGATTATTGAAGCATCAGGATTCTAGCTTTGTGGCCTTAGGTGGACACCTTGGATCTCCAATTTTAAGCCATGAACTCGATTGCATTCTGGAGGCACGGGATCGAAGAATCAAGTTTTGAGGAGCATTACCAAAGCGGGAAGCTACATTTCAATAGCGGGAGACCAAGGCATCAAAATGCCCCACTTGCCGCTGAAATTGCGTTAGAAGTGAAAGATTCGAAGGAGGAGCTGTAATCCAGACAGGACAGTATTTCCTGAACCTTGTGTAAATAAAGAAAACTGGCTTTTCAATCTTTAGGTAGCCAATACAATATGGATGAGACTGTCGACAGCCTACGTCGGATGTTGGACTGTTCTCTAGGCTTGACAGCTTTGTTGCAAGCTTTGGTGAGTAATAAAATAAGGACCCGCCATTTTGGGATAATCGTTCTGTTGTCGCATGATTTTGGGTTGAGTGTCACTGTTGCTAATACTCCGTATGAAACGGATGACTGTTGAAATGAGTGCCATGGTGCTTTCGTACATTCCTGACCGTTTCGGGCGATCCTCCTTGCTTTTTGCCGAGGGCCACATGGATTATCGCCCATAACCGTTGGTAGTGACAAATTTGAGGGTTTTAGGAAGTTTCTGGCTTAAATTTGTGTAGCTTTTTTTGTTTATTGATACAACGGTGAATCATCAGAACAGTAGAATGAACTGTTCCTCTGACGCGATATTCAAATTTATGTGTTTTTACGCTGTTGATGCGTTGTCTGCTGCAGTAGGAAGTATGTACTAATAAATTTCTCCATGGTCTGGTGGTTCTTGGGCTCCACTACTTTCAGGTAAGGTTTTGCTCTCATTATTGGTGAAATTCGTAGGTTTTCAAGCTGGGAATCAGACACTGGCCACTTTAGTGTAGGTGATGAGGATTAGCCTTGAAAGGACAGGTCGCCTTTATACTGAAGTCATGCGTCATTTGGCTCATGGAATTCAAAATCCTTCATCTTTGCTGGCTTTGACTATGTAACGGTCGAACGGTATCTTCGAGTGACGCGTAATACCAGAACCTCCGGGTAGGCAAAACAAAGTCGGAGCTGGGTTTCTATGCGGTACTATTAGGGTAAGAGAAATTCACAATTTGTACAAACCTCGACAGTAGATACGCGTCCAAAACAAACAGTCCGCTTGGACTTCAAAAGTGCAAAGCAAGGGAGCAAACAGGCTCCAACGTGCGACAGTCATACGTGCAAAGTCAGATACAAATGGCCGGATGACCTCAAGGCCAAATGGGTGAAGTGGTAAGGAGGAACAAACGTCAGTTCATATATACACACTAAACACAAAAGTGGGGCGGGGGCTACAAATGGGGACATAATAAACGTGGAGAATTTCATTGTCAACATGATAGATGATACAAAATACTTGGTCTGAGTGTTTTGACCTCCAGTTTACTTTAATATACATTGGTTGGTCATTGGTTGAATACAGTGTGTTGTTGCATCAGTATGTTCGTAGGCAGAATGTTCGCGTGGAGTTATCTGAGATCATGCTTTAGATAACGTCTGGATAGTGGGAGCTAGCCACACGGCTGTTCAGCCACTCGTGGTCGAACTGTTAGGTGTTGAACCACTGTCCGGAAGGTCACGGATTCGGAACTCTGAGTTTCGTGAGATGCACACTCCTAATGATTCCCACTAGGGATACAACCACTGTACAGTGCTCTTCGACTTTTTAGAGCCGATTGGCCTGACTGACAGGGCGAAATGTCAATTGAAAACTACTACATATCTTCACACTACGATCAATTCTGGATAGTAGTTTTGTTTTCGTTTTTGCGCGATTTACTGGATCCAGTCCAGGCCAATAGGTGCTGCTGACTGGCAAATCTTATGTGGTGGTCCCACTGCCAAGGGACGAACATTTCTGGAATAAGCGGTGTTTGTTCCGCAAAGGGATTGGTTTCTCTGACGGTTACAATTCATTCAGCCTGTCGAAGTTCCACAATTGCGTTTCGGATGAAGTTTGCATTAAGTATACTTAGCTATTATATATATATATATATATAGAT
>NW_008752019.1:28692-77759 GCF_000715545.1 Opisthorchis viverrini | reverse complement strand
TATATATATATATATATATATATATATATATATAGTCCTTGTATCCCTCTAGCACTTAATCTCCATTTTTGTATGAGCTCACCAACAATCTTCTTGCCCCATAGAAATGTAGACTCTCATCATCGATATAAGGAACATGCATGTGCCTAATTATCAGATCCTAACGGATGAACACCCTGTGTGATGCATCGTTGTTCCCAGAAGCAAGCTGGCTGCTTAGCAAGTGTAGAAAGCCTAGGTTTCCACGTCTTGGACTTGCATACCATTCTGTTTCTTTTTCTGAACCCAGTGAGTAAAATTTCCTGATCAGTACATTAGCCAGAAAAGTGCTTAACTTTAGACAGTTCGTTTCAAGTAAAAGGCTGTTCTTACCTACGTTTGTCTGTTTATTTCCTGTAATTTCCCGGAGGTTATGCTGTGCTGACAGTCTCACTACTGTTATTGTGTTTCACCCCCTTCTCGCCTATGTTGCAGAGGATAAGAGAATAGGTACTGTTTTGCCAGTGATCACCTGACAAGCAATAACTCCTATGGCTCTTTGGTCCTCGAAGTTTAGCTAGCGCTGCGAGGCTTAGCACGGGGATGCGATTGAGTTGCGTGGTTTTCGTCACTGCCAGCACTAATCGCTTAGTCTATCTAGTTTGGCTTCTCGGTCATAAACCTGATCGTTCTCTTATTAGTCCTGGCGCAAGTATCCTTGTGGATCCACGTGCTTGTGGGGGTGGGTGGGGGGTGGAAGCACTGGAAATGGCTGGGTGTACCATTTTTCGATCCTTCACTGGCCTTTCTGATAAGGTCACACTATTATTCCTTTTGCATTGTTTAGAGCTTCCTTGAATCATCCTCGTATCCCTGAGAGATCGCAGCTGTGGCTTATAAATCAAGCTTTACGCACTTATGTGAGAAAATGCATTATCTACCATATAACAATCGCCATTTTTTCACAGTCTACACCGCTACTACCATTGAGCTTTCGTTTATGTTGCATGACTTTTTGAATTATTTGCGTCATTTCTATTTCGAATTTCTTTATATATATGTGTGTATATAGTACTGTATACGCGATATACAAGGCCATCTTAGCTAAACCCACTTTAATAGTAGGAGCTAAGGGCACTGGCGATGGGAAATCACTGACCATAGCTATCTTTGACCAAGCTTTCTTTTCACTGAAAAATATGGTCATTGCGCCTGAACAACCCATATAATGGCTTGGTCCTCAAGCGCACAGAATTTTCAACTTTTTCCTGAAAACAGAAGGTCTTGCCATTAGTTTTCGATGCAAAATGTTTACCAATTTCTACAATTTTGGTCATAAATCTGGACGTGTTGGACAGTTGTCTACTGTCCAAAACTGGCCGATTGCATACCCGTTATAGTTTGACATGGTGCTTATTCGACAAACCATATTGAATGAGGCCAAAACGACCACGATGTTTTATTGATCCATTGACGTGCCTTTCTCTTAAAAGTTACTCTTGAAATCTCGTTTATTCTCGTCATTAATCACGTCCGCAAATATGCTTATGAGTGAATTTGAATCCATGTTGGTTATCCATCATATTGATTGTTCACTCTCTTTGTACACTAGATTACATTCACGTTTCGTGACGGAGAATCAACGTTTTATAGGCGTCTTGTTGCTTTTTCTGAATCTGTTGAAGGTTTGTACCGATGTGTAACAACTGCAAGCACCTACTTTGTTCATCGAAATGTCGAGCGAACCTAACTGCGTGGCATTTCTGTGCGGATGCGTTTGTAAATGATTAAGAACCGTCTAATCACCGAATCTAGTGGGGATTGATTCGAGCACGTCCGGTTCTTGTTTGTTAAATGTCAATAGTCAAGTTGAAGGGAGTTATTCACCTATGCGAATGCTTGCGGCCCATTTCTCGCTGATAAGTTGTTATATTTTCCTCACTTACCGTTACGAACAACCTTACCTTGGACACCTTACACGATGGCGCAAGAATGATCATAATCTATGGCTCTAGTATGTAATACCAGTTCGTGAAGAAGCAAGACCAATTGTTCACTGAACCTGTGAAAAAGAAACCAACTTATCTCGATCAGGTGAAAAATACTTGGAAGTGACCGAGTACCCATCGTTTTGGGAAAAGCTTGGTGACAATTGGTAAATTTATTACTGAGCAACTTTTCGCTTTTGACATAAAAGCTTCGTCGCGCCTAGTGACTAGGTTCCGAGGTTGGTCGAGATTTAGGTCGGAAGGAGAACCAATCAGCTAAGTTAAGATAAATCTCTGTTGGGTGTTGGCCGACGGATTTTTGTGTGTTAGGTTTGGTGATGGGCCGATGGGGAAACCCACTTGTGTTTGGGTCCAGTCTAGGGTCTAGTTCTTCTGGTTCGGTCCATTTGATGATCCTTCTTGAACGTCGTTTGAACTTTCTGTCTGTCTGTGTGGATAAGCTAAGACTAAGATAGTCGTGTAAGGGGGATGCTGTGATCTGTGGTCGGGTTGGGATTTACCCCCACTCCCCTGTTTTTGCCAATGATTCCACGTGGATTGACAACCACACAGTCACGTGTCAGATCGGCTTATCTAAGACCCCTTTCCATACGCTCACCAGTTCCTCACCCTCGATTCTATTCACGCTGTGATGCTTAGTACTTTCCACCGCCTAGGCTGTTAGCCGCTGTGGTGTGAATCGCAGTCCCCGTCTTAACTTCCACACTCTTCAGATCTATTCTATGTCCCGTGTCTCAGGCATGTACCGCCATCGCTGAGTCTTTGACCAGCGTTTGGTATTCTTCTGCATTCCTTGATGGTTTGTTTATCCTTATTTTACGCTCACCAATTCTGGCGTGCAACTCCCTGGCAGTTTGTCCCATGTAAACTTTAGTGCAATAGTTGCAGTTAATTTTATACACACAGTCCTTAGTCCATTCAACCAGCAAGGAAACTTTCAATGGCACCAAAACTGAGCGTAGCGTTTTTCCCTTCTGGAAAGCTACTCGAAGGTTGGCTAAATTCAAAAGTCTTCGAATAACCTTCGATGTTTCTGCTTTATATGGAATGACTTCTGTGCCAATCCGTTCCCTCGGCCAACACCCAACAGAGATTTATCTTGACTTAGCTGATTGGTTCTCTTTCCGACCTAAATATCGACCAACCTCGGAACCTAGTCACTTGGCGCGATGAAGCTTTTGTGTCAAAAGCGAAAAGTTGCTCAGCAATAAATCTACCGATTGTCACTAAACGTTTTCCAAAACTTATCCCGAATTCTGGGGAGCCTCCGACTGCTATCAGTATCGACCCTGAAGTCGTTTACGCTATTTGCCACAAAATAGTGGATAATTCACAACCTCCGTTTCTTCGTTGAGGAAACATAACCTTAACCGAACCCTGTCTGCTAACAGTTTTCACATTCATATCTGAACTCTGAGGAGCTTATACTCAAGACAATCCCTGAAAGAATCATTGCAATGTCTAATTCAATGTTTTAACAAGGTTCGGATCAGTCAGGTACCCTACGGCTTTTGATGCCTAGCTGTAGAAGACTATCAGATGAAGTGAAGGCAGGAAATCCACGCTGTTTCTCTTTGACTTTTGAATGCATAATGATCAGGGTTGCCAAACTTTAACTAAAGCTTTTGGCGATCAACTTTGTTGGTCATTTCAGTATTCGAGCACTACCGGCCTATCATATCTGGGTGTGGGATTCCGTTAACCTATTCTGTCTGATTACTCAGCCCCACACAACCCGTCTATAAGAAGGCAATAATCTATTTAGCCAAAGCACGTTAATTTGTCGGACCTGTGCTGCAGCTGCTAAGAATCGCGTCCAGACCTCACATGATGTAACGAAAGGTGAATTGCCTTTACCTTTACTTTGCGTTTTTTCACCACAAGCATTGCATCTCCATGGACCACGTGGGTGTTGAAATGAGCTGTAATCGAGGTCACCTGGTTCTTTCAATCAAGCTAGAATAGATGTGCCGTCGAAAACCAATTAATTTCATTCATTAGTGGTTGGATAAATGACAGTGATCTAATTGACCTTTTCGTATCTTTTTTGGAGATTGTCTCAGGGTTCCGGAAGCTCGGGGTTCGAATCCGCCTATCGAGACCTGTTCAGACTGACAACTAGAGACCTTTTGCTTCCTACGTTTGTGCAGTGACTGTGCATCATAAGGACACTGCATCGTACTTGTGCTGGTTGGATTCATGATAGCTCAGTGGTTAAGGCGCCAGCTTACGGACCGAAAGGTCTGTAGTTCGAACCCAATATCAGCATCTCGACTGCTCCTGTCTAGACTTGCTCAACATGGCCGTATCCCAGCACTCGTGCCTCCTACCGTAGGCATAGTAGTGAACCACCGAAACGGTTCCACTTTTGTTAACTTAATTGTTCGACTTAGCTTCTTAACAATGATTTTTTGCTAATTACCTCTGTCTCCACTATTCATGTTCTTCAGGCAACTTGAAAGAGTTCCAGAAAGAGTTTGTCCGCAAATCACATGCCGACTTGGTCCTCACACCGATTGCTGAATTACAATCCAGTAAGTCGTGTTCCTGGGCACTTGGTTGTTGGTCTGTTCGCCGAGCTTGGCATTTGGATTGCAAACGTTTCGTTGCCAATCGAGGTAACATCATCACTGTGGGGTTGAGTGACTGACCATGTGACCTTTGCTGGTAGTAAAACGCTTGCAACCCCAATGCCAAGCTCGATGAACAAACCAACAATCATTCAGCACACCCGATCTACCCTTATTCCGCAACGTCACCAACTTCTGGGCACTATTTCACCCGACCTCTTTCAATATCCTTGATTATGTTGTGAACATATACTTTGCTTGATCCCCGTAAACCGTCTTTTAATTTTTTCGAACGATGTTTTTAGCAGCCTTGATTTGGAGGGTTCGTCTAGGGTTGCGGTTGATGTTTGGCGATAGTTGGTCTTCAACTACTGTGAATACGTTTTTCTATAAGGGGTTACACACTCAGATGACTGTGAAGGTTCGCATTGTGAAATATGTCAGCTTTCGATCAGTTCAAATGTAGAATTTTCCTAATAAACCCATTTCTCTCCAGTAAATTTAGGCCAGAACATGTCCATATTTTGCGCAACCTTTTGTGGGTGGGCGCCCTGTAGGGAGGACCTTCGTCTCACTTATCAACAATTCTACAAATAAGACTGCTCATTTTCACCTCTGTAGGCATGCAACTCTTGTTAATTGTGGATTATTCCCCTTCAGCTGTTCGCTCGTTCGACGTGAATTCAGAAGCCGTAGCGTTTTTCCGGCAGTTTTACTCTGACCTTTCCAAACTCATTCAAGAACTGCCCACCATACGACAAAATCTGATGGACACGTTAGACACGGATTGTCCCTGGGGGAACCATGTAGAATGCACCCAGTTGCTTCATCTAGCTCAGTCTAACCTGAAGACACGGTACACCATGGAACAGGTCAGTTGTTTTCTCATCCGTTGCTCGATGCTTGTTTAACGAGTTTGCTGCCTTATAATACTAACCATGTCTACCGTTTCATCTTTTGTGTCCTTCGGTGACAAGGAGAAGAAATTCCCATACATATGATGCATTTGGATTTAATCGCCAATATTACATGTGTCTAGTAGCGTACTCTGGAAGGATAAATGGTGCACATAAAATGCCCAATGTTTGAAAACTAGACAATGCATGGTGGTACAAGTGGGACACTTGCCTTTTAAGCAGTGCCAGAACACCGATATCTATCTAAGCGCCAAAAGTAAATTGTCAAGGAAATACAAAGTTAATATTTTTACTAACAGATGAGCACCAGCACCCCCTATTGTTGTTTTTGGCCAATACGGATTTGTTATAAAAGTTTTGGAATGTTTAGCCAGGGTTGAGTTGAGAGAGAGAGGGGGTATCCCATTTATCTGAAAAGCCTAGCTGCCTTGCACCTTTTCAAGGTGGTTTATGAAGCCTGTGACCCACGTGATTTCACCAGTAGCAGCGCCCAGCTTTCTAAGCAGTGCTTGAATTATACTCCAGTCCTCTGTTTTTCACAAGTAATATACAACGCCCGGATATGTCTTCGTTCTAATTATATTGTCGCATCGAGCTGATCAACACAGTCTTCGAGATAAACTCTGCTTGTTACCAGGCTTAACCTCTCTCATTCGAGTTTGTACATTAACTTTTCGTTAGAAAACATGAAAGTAAAATATTTCGGAGTAGCAGCTGTGACTGTCTGAATAGGGCCGAGGGTTTCGTGACTTTTGTATGTTGATGTGCAGCTTCAGTTACCCGCACAACAGTTTTAGCACTTAAATTTTCTATTGATTAGAAAGGAATGTGTGCAAATGGGCTTGAAAAGTCACTGTCTTCCCTCCTCTCCACCTGGTCCATTAACCAGGATCCATGCGATCCCACTGGATAGCACGACAGCATTAGCGCTCCACAAATCTCGTTCAGGTGACGTGTACACATCATTCTAAGTGCACAGTGTTGGGCACTGTTTTTGACAACAGTCTGCAGGACAAACTACTGATTCAGCTTTGTTTTACCCTTTACAATGATGGCTGATCTCAGTTTAGTCCGTTTCACAAGAGGAAGTGTTTGCGGTCTCCGCGATCTCCAGGTATACGAGTACGAATGAAGATGTGAAGTGCACACCAAGGCTTATTTGATGGAAGTGCGGACGGATGAACCAGGGAGTATACGTTAAACACTTGTGGCAACTTGATACAACAATTTGACCGACTTGCCTCTTCAACTAACTCCAAATTATGTATATTGTTTGGGGTTTGGGTTGGAGTATTCCCAATGCACTTAGTAATCTTTCTAGACGCTCCCTTGTCTATCATGTTCGATGCATTGCGAGGAAATCTATCCACGATTCGTAGCACCCGGACGTCTTTTATGTATACTACTTTGCCGGTCCTCAGTCGCGTGCTGATTTGGAGTATTAAACTCTCGCATCGATTTAGTATGGGAGGATTATCCGCCTATATTTGACCGTGAAGCTTGTTTTGGGAAGTCAGTTGTTGACTAGGAAGTGTTCTGTGCTGATGTATTGTGGTGCTTATTCTCTACCGGATGACAGCACAACATCTTACCATAGACAATGGTTATCTCAACGGCAGCACTTTTGTCTTCACAAGGGCGAAGCAGATTTTTTCCCGTATAGAGTACGGTTCCTTTAAAAAATAGGCAACAGATTTCGACTGGTTATATGGTCAAGGGAGGACTGTCCATGATTATTCAAACTACTTTAAGGTAGGCACTAATCTTGGCCGCACCAAGTTAGTTTGTCGGTGAACGGAACGATAGATACATGAACGTCTCGTATTTAGTTCAAACCGAACGCCCAGTATGGGTGCTTTCGGAGCAGTGTTGTTATGGTGGGAATATCAAGTGAGTGGCACTCAGCTGTGCTTGGTACACTTTTTAAATTAATCCTTCCCTTATTTTGTTCAACCGCGCAAGTCACCCTAATCCAGGCATGTGCTTTTTATGGGTGTATTAGCGAGTATCGTTCTGGATGGCTACTCCGTAGCCTGGGAACGTTAAATAATTACTTGAATTATCTGTGCTCTCGTCGGTCCGGGAGATTTGTGTCCCCGGAAATTCACTTCAAGGTTGACAAATGCTGCTGTCCGGCTGGTGATGTATTTGTTTCCTTTGGGTTAACTGTTGCAATCTTGTTTTTATTCACCCCTTTTTCTTTCGCATCTTGTCTCATTGTCGATAGTCCGTGATAAACTTGGTCTGTACAAAACTATGTATGTGGATGTTACTGCTAGTGGGGTACCCAAAATACTAATATCTAATCTGTTCAGCTAGTGTTTAAGATTATCCTGTTTCTTTGTGACAGTATTCTGATTCTCACGCCTTTTTGTTATTTCAGTTCCAATCGGATGAGCTAAAAACTCTGGTTGAACAAATCCAGCGCCATTTGAATGAAGTTGAAAATCTGAACGAAGTAAGCTTTATTCCTCAGTGTAGAAGGGACGGGATTTCCGATGATCGTGAAATGGCGCCGGAGTACTTATAAACGGACAGTGTTTGTTACCTGATGCGGATAATTCATAACGCCTTTTGATCACAGGTTTACTTCTTATTTTTGCTTAGTTCCACTCGAACTTTTTTATGCACGTTCCGTCGGTGATCTGATCACTGATGCTCATAAACGAACATGTGTAACCAGTCGGTCAACCAACTTATCCTCCACTATAGTTTATCTGAACACTTTGTACCGACCTCGGCAAAGTTTGTTGCACTCCAAGTATCCAGAACTATGAACCTTATGACCTCCACCGTCAAACGCTCAATCTAGGTCTCTGTTGTGGAAATTCGTAGACTTATCGTTTTATTAGTTCTTTGTGTGTCACGTGCATTCGGATTGAGCACACGTTCAGGCGTGTCGTGTCAGCTCTTTTTATTCGTTTACTGTGTGCATATCTGTCAGTACATGAGCTGCTGGACTCAGCCTTCATGGTTTTGCATCGGTTCTGTAGTGTCAGCTGCTCTTGTCGTCTGCGCAACCATGGCAACGTCAAATCGGCTTCAGTGATTTCATCCGGTAGTATTGAGAGTGCAACACTGTTATGTCTTTTTGTGATTTAGCGGTGTATGCTTTTCTCCGCGCTCAAAATGTGCTTTCCCGGTTTTCTCATTGGCTTTGGCGTAGATAGCCTGTAACCTGACTCACCAGTATTACCGAGCAATGTCTAGTTTCATCTTATCATCTCCTTCACATCCATGTATATTTAACTCGGCTCCACTCAGGTCCCATGAAACTATAGTGAGTGTATTAACACTGATTAACGCATCAAGATTGTCATGCTGTGTTTTAATCTGTCTGAGCTCATATCTATGTTCCCTCTTCTGCGGTGAAGTAAACTGGGTTAGGATGCTTTGTTCACTGATCCACTAGTTTTATTCTAATTTGAATATTAACCCAGTACCTTATCAGGAGCTTTTACGAAAGCTGTATTCAAATTCTAGCTTCTGGACACTTTTCTAGACTACCCTTTTTCGTGCATACAGATTAGTGCATAGCTCCAGTACGTCAACTCTCGAATATGGTATCGTTTGTACAATAAATTCACGAGAACAGTGTTACTCGTGAGACCAAACTATCAGGGTATTGATTAAACGCCCAATGTCTCCTTATCAATAAAGCTGTTGTGAGTTTTCCCTTCCCACGTTACCCGCCAAAATAAGGTCAGCCGCTCCATCTCTTTCTATTTTGTCCGGGTTTAATTCCAGTTCAACAAAACGCTCAACAGTTTGGCCAGTGTGATCAAAGCAACCATCCAGGACGACTTAGACCGTGAGTTTTTCTCTATCCTTAATAGATTTTCTGTTTCCCATCCCTATCCATAAGGCAAGTGGATGTATTTTGTCTTTTTGGATGAGATTAGTGACTAATCTGACGGTTTGACGAAGAACTGCGAGCGATCGTTTTCCGGAACAACTGACGATCTCAAAACAGATCCGTCTGTAAAATCAGGCCTGGTTCGAAATTCGAAACATGAAATCGTTTTGACCATTTATCGTTGTTTGGCACCCAAATATCGATGACCATGCAGGTGTTTCTGTCAGTTGCAAGCTACTGTAGACATTTTGCAATGTGTCTAAGTAATTGGCTGTTGATCAGGTGATACTGAGTCTATTTGCCAAGCTTGACAATTAGGTTGCAAACGTTTCGTAACCCCAGGACGAAACATGGTCAGCACACGGTTGGGTTGGTATCTCCTCCAGATATACTTGCATTCTAACAGTTTCCTAATCATATTTGATATATGAAAGTTGATTGACTGGTGAAAATTTCGCTTGGTTGATTCTTTCGGAAATTGTGTTTCGTCGCGGTCCGGTTTACCTACATTCGATTGGTTCCTTGGATGGCATGCCCGTTTACTTCGAATTCCCTTCTATCTCCTGCCTATTGCTCTGTCCTGGACAGACTACATTTTGGATTCACCCTAAAAACCACAACTAATGTAATTCGGGCTTTATCCATAGTTCTATTTCGGAGCGCTCATTTGATCGAGGTCTTTGTCAAATTCGTCTGTATGACACAAGTCAGTTCAGCTATTCATCTGTAAGCCACACTCCAACAATATATTGATTCCAACTACCTAAATCGGAAAACATACGTGTATAAGAAGTAGCCGTATAACTTCTTCCTGGAGGACACCTGGATCATGTTTGATATTCATGGAATTTTTTATCCAACTTGTTCTGTTCGACGAAAACTTAAAAATGCCTGACAAGTTACCTTAGACCGATCTGCCTTTCGGTTTTGTCCAGAACCCTGATTAGCACACCGAACACCGTATGCGCTAGAAATTCAGGTATGTACGGCTTGGAGCATTTTGCGCCACTCACACATTCAGGATCCAGTGTGTGAGGCAGTCAATTGTTAATCTTGAGAGATATCTTTGGTGGTCTTTCTGAATCCCACAAAGCGGGCCTCTGACCGAATACTGCTTAGCACTCGCCCGCCCTTGCAGAAGCTTTCCATTGAAGTTTAATGATTTATGTTTGAGTTATTAATATTTTCGCTGTCCTCCCTTCTTATCCTCACCTTTAATCAAGGTGCTTGGACTGACTTAGCGCAGTCCCCAGCAACCCGTGAGAAATTGGCTCGAAGTTTCGAAGATTACTTGCAACATATCTACACGTATTTGCGACAGGCACGTCAGCGACTGACGATGGATGGTGATCAGAATGCCCGAAATGTTTTCATCAGGTGGGTAGCGCTATTATTTAATCTGTTGGCTGGAGTGTGTTTTAGTGGTTGAATCTACTCTTCATTCGAATTTAGGCTACCAGCGCACACACGATTCCTTGTTGGTTATCTTATGCATGATGCTTAAATCTCATGTATATTGCGATTAACTTCCAATATCACTCGGTTTGGTGTACGCCTCATTTTATCTAGTGCTAAATGCATATTTTAAAATAACAAGGAGGCCCTGGGCAACCATTTAACACATCCAATAGATTGCCCCAACGCCCGCTGTTTAAAAGTCTCTTCAAAGCTACAGTTTTTTCCGTTAAACCTTGAACCACTCTGCGGTCTTTTTCAATCTTTTCACTTAGATTCTCGAACAGCATGACCGCAAATTATGACAAGTTAACGAAGTGCTTTCACCCGTTAGTGTTTTAAACAGAATTGTACCCGTTTGACATCTGATTGTAGATAGCAAATGACTTTAGCAATCTAGTTAAGTGAGCAACACAGGTACTTCCCACCGAGTACAATGTAATTGGGTCAAACCGTGTGATTCGTTTTCGAAACCAGTTTGCCATTGAGGGGAGCGTTGGAAGTGCGCGTCGTCTAGATGGTTGGTTTACCGAGTCTGGTCTTGTTCATTTTCGTGCTGAAATTATCCGACCTTTGTGAAACAGGCCTTTTTCTTCCAATCACAGATTCGTGGAGTTCCGATTCTATGGTGGTGTTGCACTTCTGTGCATTCCCGTCCTCATCTTCCTGCTTATCTATCTTGGATTATGCTTTGGCACATGTGGTCATCGTCCTTACGAAGAAGCTGGTGTGTGCAATCGTGGCGTTGGTGCTAATTTGCTACTTGCGTAAGCCTCCTAATGGTTTTGACATACAAATGAGCGCAGTTTCTTCTCAGCTAGCGATTCCCTTCTCGGGGAACTAGCTGTAAGTCTAAGCCCTTTCGGAGTTGAAGTGTTTATTTTCCCATTGATTTGGTTTTAGTCTGCACTTACCGTGTACTTGCTCACTCCTGGATACCCAATCCAATGGCTTTTCTAATTTGCTTTAGCTTCTGTTCGAAGCTACAGTGAGATTAATCACCGGTTAAGGTACATGCTTACGAACCGGAAGGTCCGTGGTTCGAACCCAATCTCAGCATCTCCACTGCTGGCCTTGGTCAACCTGGCAGGGGACGAGTTCGCTCAAGTGGTTAGAACGCTAATTTATTGAACGGAAGGACCTTGGTTACTAGCGACCTCTGCCCTCGGAATTCCCCTGTCCAGGCTTGGGCAACCCAGCAGTATCTCAGCCCTCGTGCTTCCTTCGGGTGAAATGGCAGCTAGGCACCGGAAGGGTGCTACAGCTGAACGACTCGTTGGTTCGCCTAAACTTGTATGCTATTCATTAGCTCTGCATTTGAATAATCTCTCTTGTGTTTGCGCAAGAAATGTTTTGGGAATACCACACCTTTATTATTGGAGAATTTAGTGCAGATAACCTATTTTATTATCATCTCGAAGCACTGATGAGTGTTAAATTGTTAGTTGTGCTTCTATTCTAGTTTCATTATTTAAACGTAGTTCCCATAACGAAGGAGTCTGGTGTTGGTTGTTCGTTAGTCCACTATCTTGACGGCCCCAGAAAGTGTCTCCCCTAGCCTCTTTTAACCCCTATGTTGTCTTCTTCCAGTGGCGTCGGTTTCATCTTTTTATTCTCCACGGTGCTGATGCTGATCTGCACCATTCTGTTCGTTCTCGGTGGCCCTATTCAAACGGAAGTTTGCCGCTACTTAACCGGACAAGTTCCGGATGGACCACGTAAACTAGATGATTATCTGCACCATACATTGCAATACATGATCGACAAAATCCGCCGAGAAGATCGAATTCGGCAACAAGAGGAGGAGCTTCGGCGAGCGAAGTACGGTGATTCGACTATTGTGAGCCACTCGGAAATGTCACCCCATTTGGAGGTGGTCTTAAATATTTCGCGTGCAAGGCTTTTGGATGCAGTTTTGACGCGTTGTGCCAATGAACCGTTCGTAGACGCCATCAGCGGTGGACAAATCGTTTGGCCTGTATTGCATGAGGTGGGTTAGCTGTACTCCACGATAGCCTCTTCCTTCTAACGTAGCCCTAAACTGCAATAGGACGAACCATTCGGTTTTGGACTTTCGGTGCACAGCTGCCGTGCAACTTAAATTAATACGGGGTATGTGGTGTTCCGAGAGCAACTAAAAATCGAAGATTGGATTACAACCTCAGAACTTAATTCGCCTTTTCATGTACTCAAACACTGACGTACAATTCCATTAAGTAGCCTTATTCAGATTGGAATTTAAGATCCTGTGGATGGTCACTATTTTCGTTCGAATGTTTCGGGTTGTGTTGACATCAGGAACCGCAATTATCGCACTGTCTTAGGCTGGGGGCGAGATGGCTCTGGTTAGAGCGCGAATTTACTGACCGGAGGGTCCGTGGTTCGAACCCGACTTCTGCCTCTCGACTTTCCCTGTCTAGGCTTGGGCAAACTATCAGCCTCCGTGCTTCCTTCGGATGGCATGGCACCTAGACACCAAGAGAGTGTTACAGCTGAAAGACTCGACTATCTTAAGCTGACTAATAAGCGCCTTGTAAACTATCTGTAAAGTCCGACTATGTATCGTGTTTCAGCCTCCGTCTTCCTTCGGATGGCATGGCACCTAGACACCAAGAGGGTGTTACAGCTGAAAGACTCGACTATCTTAAGCTGACTAATAAGCGCCTTGTAAACTATCTGTAAAGTCCGACTATGTATCGTGTTTTAATATGTTTCACCGGGGTATTTCCTCCCAGTTGCCAACCCTAGTAGTTTTCATTCCCACACCATTTGCGTTAACTACCTACCCGTATATTCATCTCGCTCTGTCGTACTTTGTCTTCAGGGTTAAGTGAATCTAGTCTTCGCATCATTATAAACGTCTGACCGCATAAACGGAAACACGACCCTAAATCAGTCGGCATGGTTGTGAGGAATCGCACTTCGAACCGTTTGAAATGCCGTTTTGACTGTTAATATATTGGCTTGGTGTCTTCTTCCTTACCCACGTCTTTATAAAGACATCGGAGAAGTCGTTTTCTTTCAGGACGCTTCGTATCACCAAAATATTCCATTTCATCGCCTATTTAGAGTGGATGTTCATTATTTTACTGAAACGCTTGTGGATCGGAATATGTTTCTCATATAGCGGAGCAAAGCACCTAAAGTCTATTATGATTTCTTGGAATTTTTTTGCACCACATGCCTCTTAGTTATCCTGACGTTGTTCCGTTTACTCCCTATTAGTTTGGCTAAGCACCGGTAACTATTGACTCAGTGCGTTCGTTCTGCTTCGCTTCCGGGTCCCACGAGCCACATCTTTAATGTAAGTAATCGGATTGTCCACCGAAGTGACACCTGATGTTCGGCCCAAGCGCTATCCTGCTAGGTTTTTCGGAGTAACAGGCCTTGGTGCCAACAGCAATTGTGAGCACTTAAAACAATGGTTGCAGCAAACCGTTGTAACTGAGGCGAGAGGTGTTCTTCACTGCATAGGTAGTATTTCGGCAGTTCGTGCACCCTCAGATGAGATCAGTTACCCTTTTTCTTTCTGGTGATCTTTGGAGATTATTTTTTACACTAATGGTGGAATTCGATCACCATCGATGTTGGCAGTGCACAGGTGATTCATTCTTGATCGGCAGGTACACGCAATCGTTGGGAATAAACCGCCTGGTCGAATCGCTCGCACACTACCTTCGAATCCATAATATTGCCCATCTGTACAAAAAAATGGTTGGTTGTTGTAGTGATGGAGTTTGTCGTTTTGGTGTGCGAACTGTAGAATACTATCTGCGCTGCTAATCAGTCATCTGTAGCTTAATGTCAGCGGTTTTTTTCATTTCCGTGAGACGTTGATTCACAGGGCTGTAAAATTATTTCGAGTTTGGGGATGGGAATTCAGTCTTCGTATTCTGAAAAGGGTAACATCTTCACCACCAGCCTGCCTTATTAATGCAGGGTAAGTTGGCCCCATAGTACGTGATACCATATTCTGGAGCTCTTTGACAGTTTAATTCGTTTCAAAACTCTGACATGCATTAGTTAGCTTTACGTGGAACTATTCTCAGTAAAATTCGCCCTAGTTTAGGACTAAACCTTTTGAGACCTACTTCCTTTCGTCATTATTCTTCAGCGGATTCTCCCCAGGCTTTCTTCTGTTTTTCCATTTTTTCCATGCCTTTCGTCTTCTCTCCAGCCCATTCAGTCGATACTGGAAAACCTAATCACTGCGTATAAAGACACCAATCTGGTTGCCCCTCTGGACCAAACAGTTCAAATCTGTGTGAGCGCTCTGGAACGGACGAACTTTTTGGATTCAGTGAACTTTACACAGGCGATCAATCAGGTCAGTTATGTGATGTTCCTCTACGAGGACTTATGTGCCTCTGCTGTTCGACCGCTGTTCTGTTGCGTCACAAGGATACACAAATGCTTCGGCATGCTATTCGTACGCAGAGCTATGCGACAAGTTTAGCGGATCGACACTTTTTAACGACTTACGGGACGTTAATGCAATGTCATTCATGGGCTGGTAACGCTTATCTTTGTATTGTATCAGTCATACCGAACGATTGAGCAGTGGGCATACACAGCAGACTTAACGAGAGTGTATCGAGAATTACAAGGGCTTTTCACACTATCTTCCTGTATGTTGAGTGTTTCGGATCACACTTGTCTGTCAGCCGTTATCTCGCATTAGTTTCTAACTCCTAGTATCATACGTGCACTTTTTCAGGCTGATTTATCCGTTACCCAAATCGACGACCTGGAGGGATTCGTTTCGAGTTTACGAAAATTAAATGCGGTATGTTGGTTTCTTTCCTCTGTGTGGGACTTATCCTCACTACTACCATCATTTTCTACATCGAATCGCATGATTTAGTCCGTGGTACAACTAATTATATTTCTAGGCGAGAGGGAAATTATCGAATGGACGGCGTATTTCGGGCGGTTTTCATAGGAATGCTATGTCCATCTCTTGATATTTCTATGTATACTCAATCTCGAGGTCCCGTTTTAGTTGACGTGTCTCTCAAGCACTTTCCTTTTTAGTTTCGTTCAACAGCGGCAACGTTTTTCGGTCATTTCGTTTGTAAATCGTTATTATATGGCGCTAGTTTTGATAATCACTTTTTGAACATCATGGCAACCACAAACGCCTGCTAGGACCGGTTTTTAAGACATGCCAGATTGTCTGTATCGTTTGTGGTTATGCGTGTTATCTGACGTTATTGGGTTCAGACGCAATTGATGTACGTGGTGCGGCGTGGGTAACAGTTTGAGACCACGTCGTGCAAAATGCCAAATACCGAATGGTTCTTGTTTATGACTAGTTTCATCATTGTTAGTAACCTCGGTATGAAGCAGTAGTCTTTTGAAGACAGGCTGCTTTCTAAAAGAGGAATCATTTGGTTCAGCGTTGAACATCACAGATCTTCCAGGTAGCCTTCACCTCTTGCTGGTGACCTAGTTTGAAACAAACGACAGTGAAATGATTGAGCTGACCCAAGGTTGTCACCTAGCGTCACATTAAAATCTCATGAATCAGCTATATATCGAAATATTGATCGATGGGGTTCTAGGTCGAGTGGCTGTCCATTTGTTCGCCGAGCTTGCTGCTGTTTCGTCACCAGTTGTGTTAAATCGTCAGTGGGCGCAATTATTGCAGAACAATGTGTTGTTGGTTCTTTTCCTCAGCTCATTCTAACCCACTCCAAGACACTAACTGCTCTAAGTTTATTATTCATTCGGAATTCTGGCGGATCCGGATTAAGAATTTATCCAAACGCTAGAATATTGGCGCAACCCGCAAACCGTATGTGATAATTACTTGCTTAGGTGGATATTAAGGTGTTGTCCTCATATTCTTACCGGCACAAGGAGCGATCACGTCCCTGTACCTAATCAAATTAACATTCGCTCCCTCAGTCTAACTGCTTGTCAACTTAATACCTGTTTTCTGTCACGATGGTGACTCGTTTAAGTTCATTTCACAAACGTGCTCTGTGTTACGTATTTTGTACCGGTAAACATTTTCGAAGTGTGCTACTTTCTGATTGAATATCACTTAGAGGCCACATACGGAAACTGTCAGCAGATTGCTACTGACAACCCGTGTTCATCAGGGACCGTAGTTGTTCCTATACCTTATTTCGTTTTCTTTGGAAGTCGGTAGAGTGAGACTTCGGAATCAAACTAGTGTGTATATGGTCGTTTTTGTGCCTCTAAAGCTCATCAGTGAAATAGTACAAAGTTGATCAAGCGAATCTGAATCAAGTGTTACTGACTCATTCCATTCATTTTTTAGTTCATACAGCATCTTCCTCCATGTTCTGATTTTCGCCTGCTTCCGTTTCCACTTTCATCATCCTGTCTAGGAGGCACTTACTCCACATATAGATGAACTCGTTCAGAAGGTTGTGCGGTTGGACAAGGCACGGGCCCAGGCACGCCATCTTTACACCAAACTCGATAGCATTCCAGGTCAACGGCGGCAACTCAGACTGCAACTCTCTGAGTTTAGTCGCAAGTTGGCAGAATCTGTTCAACTGGTAAGTATCTGTATGTAGCTTTCGTTGTCGTTCGCCTGTCGCCTTCAGCCCAACTACTTCGGGTGCTTTAGCCAAATCATTTCTTCAAGCGCGAAATTGTTTATTCGATGCGCGTGAATCACACGTGTTCATGTGTCCATTCATCCTCGTTCTTTTACGGTGCCACACATTTTCGGCTGTCACTGATAATGCCACCCATGTCTGTTGCTTTTGGTTTTGTCCCCGATTGGCTGATGGCAATCCCATGCCGTGTACGTGAGTCATGCTGGTTATGAAAAAACAGCTGTAAGAGCGACAAATTCCAGTGTCAATATTTTGCCTCCTGTTCTGGGGAATAGGGGTGTTTATTCTTCCCTTGTCTCTACATCTCCCGATTCCTACATCTTATCGATCGACTAGTTTCACTAAGTTAGAATAATAGCTCCTTAAGCTTCCTTGACAACCAACGAGTTTGGCGTGGTCTCGTTGGGTTCATTCTTCTATGGAATCATTTTGATTATCCCCAGCAAAATTAACCGATAAAGGACACTTGCTTTCCGTGTCTAAACCCTCTAGAGAACATCCATTGTATAAGATCCCGTTGGATATTCACCGTAATAGTGGGTGATATGGCGAAATGGCTCAATGGTTAGAGCGCGAATTTACTAACTGGAAGGTCCGACTTCAGCATCTTGACTGCTCCTGTATAGGCTTGGGTAATCTAGCAGCATCCCAGCCCTCATGGTTCCTTCTCGAACTGGAAGACTTCAGCATCTTGACTGCTCCTGTATAGGCTTGGGTAATCTAGCAGCATCCCAGCCCTCATGGTTCCTTCTGGTGACAAGGCAGTTAGGCACCGAAATGGTGTTACAGCTGAACGATAGGGTGGTTTTACAATAGTTGGTAAGTTCCATCGGTCTCGGATAACAACCACCAGTCGCTGCAATTTATTCATTGTTGTAGGAACGTCCGTTTCTTGATACGTCGCATCGTCGTGCCCCAGTTATATAAGACGACAGCTTCTGTAGTTTACTCTGAGGTACCATCACCAAACTAGGGAGCCTCTCGCAACATCAATCGTACCTGTCGGATCGTTGCATTTATCGGGCTCATTTCCAGAACTACTCGTCACTCCTACCGAGTAACAAAAGTTGAAAATGGACTTTATTTATAGTATCGAATTGCGCAAACGTTTGACCTGCCTTCAGTGAATTCATCCGATCTTTTTTGAAAAGCTTCAGGGAGAGCTCTGGTGACCGATTTCTCATGGTCGTTACAAATGTGTTACACCCAGAGTTAATCTCCATGTTTGGAGTTCATTCCACCTTTCTTAATGTTGGTGTGAACTTCCTAAGCGCAGCCACCTCTCGTTAGCTTGAGCGTGCTTTAGCCTCACGAGTTCTCGTTAGATAAAATACATCTCAACACTTTATCGGATAAAGGAAATTCGCGACTGCCACATTTTACAAGTCCAATCATATATGAACTCTTCGCCGAATTTATTTTCGAAGATGGTTATCCTTGTCTCCTGCTTCCTTTCTTAAAAAGGGCCTGAATTATTTGGTGTTGTCAACCGTGTTTTTACCCTTATTCATTCACGATGTCTTCCTGTTGTAGTTGACGCACCTTATATTATTTGTGTTGTCAGTTTCGTATGATAGGAGCAATTTCTAAGGTGATTCCCTCTTTAAATGGTTCTTATGTTGTACCAATTTCGACAGTCACATTCTGACCATCGTCGTACCGGGCGCTGTTTTTTAGAACATGCCAGATTGCCTGTATTGTTCATGGTTATGCGGGTTACCTGACGTATCTAGTTTAGTTGCCTCTGCCATACTTGATGTGACAATGTGTCCCCAAGCGTGGTTATCACCTGTTCAATGTTGGGACAAGGTCAGAACAAACAACAAGCAAGCCATTCAAAACGGTAAACTAACAGGAACCAGTAGAACTGTCTCGGTATGTAACATTCCTTGTCGGGGTGTCTATTCCAGAGGTTTTAACTAGAGTCTTTTCATGTCGGTGTAAAAATATTCGTATTGGATGGAAGAAAAACGAAGAGTGCACGTAAGGATCCCTTACTGCTCGTAAACGCCTTTAACTGCTACTCGTTCAGAACTATTACACACAATCCATATTGATGTAAAATTCACGAAGTTTTCCAAGTTGCTCTGTTTACCATATATTTATGTCCCACATTCGGCTGAACCTCAAAGTCGATTCGCTCGAACTGCTGGTTGAGATGTGTGATAATTTCAATTAACTAATTAAAAACAAATCTTTTAGCTGTAACACCCTTTCGGTGCCTAGCTGCCATGCCACCCGAAAGGAGCACGACGGCTGGGATACTATCAGGTTGCACACACCTAGACAGGTGAAGTCGAGAGGCAAAGATCGGGTTCGAACCACGGACACCCCGGTCAGTAAATTCGCGCTCTAAGCACTTGGGCCATCTCGCCCCCAAAATAGTACTATTGCCGATCCACTGAATCATCTCGCAGCTCAAACATCCTTCATTTGTCAGCTTCGTTGCATTGTCCTATTCCTATTTGTTTGTATGATTTGGTTTGGTCATCATGTATGTACATGTCTCCGGCTGCCTAGGAAACAGGGTTTTTACTTGCTGCGTGTGTTTTGCAGTCAGTTCTAATTAGCATTAGGCGCATTCGTTGGGGGGGGGGCTCATCTCGAGGATTTAGCATTTTCAAACTCTCACTTCTCTTACATCCCTTGTGGAAGTTCTAGTGACGCACGCTGTCATTCTCACCACTTGCATTGTTACAATCGATATTCCTCCTTCGAATGCTTGCGAAAACAAGAATCCGAGTGTGGTATAGGGTTGACCGTACTTGAGAAAAACTGACTATTGCATGGTCTTTTTCTGGCCTTGTCTTCAAAGATCTCGTCAGACATAGGGAATGTGGTTTCACTGTAGATAACATTTGTCAGCGTTGATTGTATGCGCAATCGTGGAGGCAAAGTGGCTTGTGGATTTTCAAAGGGTTCACATACGCCAGTTGGATAGCATTGGTAGACTTAATACTTCTGCCGACCCTATAATTCTCTGTGGTGCCGCAGCCCGCAATCACCACGAAACCGGTTAGCGAGTCATCCACACCCCAATAGCTTTTCTCCAACCATTAAGCATCAATCTCATTGACCTCTTTTATATCGCTTTTACAACCGATTACTTCGGTACAATCGACGACTGTGTACATTTTTCCATTTTCACCCAGACCATGGACGTGGGGCTGAAAAATTTACGTCCTTTGTTGGAACACGAACTGCAACTGGCAGTAATTGCCACCTGGCGTGACATCCCCTGCCAGCCTCTTCGTTCAGCTGTCAAAGGCGGCGTGGATGCTGTTTGTGTTATGCCTTTGATGCCTTTGGTTAGTGAAGCCTTTTTAAGTGCTTTTTTTCTCAATCGGTAACCACTTTTCTCATGGTTTTAATGTGTCGCAGTTCTTGGTTAGCCTAACAACTATCCTTATGTTACTCATCAACGGCCTTTCAGCTTGGTCATATCCCGCATTTATTAAATCATGTTTCTGTAAGCGGAGGTCAACTTTACCCTACTGTACTTTGAAGTTTACGATGGATGGGAACAGCTTAGCAGAAGCTTCATACCAAAACCGATGCAGCGATTCGAGTGGGCTTTAAAATTAAGATGGTTCATCCTGGCAAAAATATAATGGATCACTTATTTAGCCTCCCATCTGATTGTTTTCACTGAGAATTTCATTGCATATGTTATGCGTTTTTCATCTTGAAGGTCTAAATATTCTCTAAAACTTTATTCGATATGTTCATTTGAGGTTCATGAGATACAGCTGCCTCGCTGGCTTGCACACTGTCGGGCAAATAAAGAGGATAGATGGCGTGTTTCTCATTTTTCAGTTTGTGTTTCTGTGTAGGTTTCGGAGAGGTGAGCCGATGAACACCTCCGAAAGGCCGAACTTAGCCGTTGTCTTTGTCAGCTGTGATGAATTACCAACGAGGTAGACTTCTGGGTCACAACCTCGGCTTTCTTACCGCAAAGCTAAAAAAGCTGAAGGGCTTCTTACAACTCTAAATGATCTGCTTAGTCGCTGTATTTCCAGCCAGAATACGGTTTACTCTAGTCCTAAGGTGCATCTCCAAGTGCTCAGGTTTGCAGGGACATTGCAAGGCCCAACTACACGAGACACTCTATACGCACACACTGATCGGGAAAGTCGACCACTGGTGATCGTAAATGGTTATCTTGCTTATCAAACAATTAGTGGGAAATAACACAGTCCGATTCGACAGCGTACGCACCCGACTGTCAGTTGACTTTAATTGGTTAACAAGTCACCACGTCTTATCTCGTTTTTCTGTACCAGTCTGATTGACAATACACTATGCTTCTAATTTTGTTGAGGTTCGCGAGAGTGCTGCACTCCACTTAGTTTTAACCTAAATAAGCAGTTACGGAGCTTCCAATTCCCTGTAGTAAACAGGTTGAAGGCTGCATTCAACCCGAAGTTCCAACCTAATAGGTCATTTAACTCAAATTTATGAATCTCTCCAGAGTTGCTGGTTCATGCGCTATTTTCTTGTGGGTCCCGTATACTTTTTTTTCAATGATTTCAAACCTCATGGCTCATCTTTCAGGTGGAATATTGTCCTGTTTGGTCACGACTTCCCCTGTGATGTTCAGTTTCCGCTTCGTCTTTCATTCATAGTAACCCAGTGGTTTGGTTATTGTATGGTCTGTTGCACCTACTTACCCAGGATTCATGCCACAGTCAGTTTCATACAACGCAGAAAATACATTGAATGGCTATTTTGATCACTGCAACTGATGGCGGGTTTCAGTACAAACTTCCACTTTCGTCGATCTTGACCACAGTAGTATGATTAAGGGAATGCTAAAAGTTCGTAACTGTTTGTTCCCTTTGTTCAAAACAGTACGTGATTGAGTTTTCGAACATGCATGTTTATTCGGTCCTCCCATTACTGAATGGTCTAACTGGCAACACTGGTTTCCCAGGAAACTCATATTTGCTACTTTATCATGAAATATGTTCTTTACATGGCGACAAATCTGAAGACTACTAATCAAACGGCCCGAGGGTCGAGCTATCAGAGTGCTTTGATTGGTGAGATTCCGCGAACCAGTTTGGTGGTAAAATCTCCAGTATCATTGCACATCTATTGCCTATTGTGTGAGGATAACAATTTGGACGGGATTAGGCAGTGAGTGATTAGCAGTATCGACAAACGATGGCTTGCTCGTAAGTAACTGTCTCAGTTAAGAGCCATTCAGGTCCCATGTGAAACTAACTATTTGGTCGGTCCTTTCGAATAAGAATTTCCTGCTTCAAGCGGAGCTACTTGTTCCAGATTCAGTAGATGATCTCTGTTAGAAGATCACTTTCTCTCGTCACCGACGCTTTTCCTATTTTCAGCTGTTTCCTGCTCACCGTGTAACAGGTGGCTTTTGTTCGGAACTGAATTTGCTTCATAGGGGCTTTTGAGTGCTGCTGCTGCTGCTGGAGCTTGATGGCTAGCAGTGAAGTTAGCACTGACCTCGTGGGTAAATGTTATCGGAGGTCTTCGGAAATGCTCGTTTTTCACCATGAGATTTCATAGTCCTGTAATTACTAGGGTTTTTACTTGCGCTATCCTTGTGCAGTAAGTGACATCACAATACTCGTAAGAATGTGTGGGTGCTTGGTGTGTTGCGTTGACTGTGGCATTGTACCACTATGAACGCTCCGAGTATGAGTGCAACTGTCTAGTTATGGGAGTAGATGGTCCACATCAATTACCCTTTTATTACTACTGGACGATCTAACCGTTTTATGTTCTGTCTTTTTTTCCTTATACAGAATGCTTTTTGGGCAGGTTTAGGCCTCACGCTGTGGCTCTTCATTCCACTAATCATTTTCGCCGTCAAGCTGGCCGGTTTATATCGAAAGACGGAAAAGTACAGTTCGGATTATGAAGAACCGTGAGTTTTATCATCCGTCCGTCCTTTTCATTTCTCTCTGTGTTTACTGTTCTCTCATTGATTTTCTACTTTCGTTTGTCAACCGCTGATCCTGAGCATTACTCTTACTAGAAATTTAGTCTGCTGAACATCTTTCACATGTGCAACGGATAGGTAACAGCGCACCGAGGCATCATTAGTAGAACCATTTGTTGTGGATCAACGAGCGATTTTCCGGCTCATGTGACACATTCAGAGTCTTCTGTGGCCATTCATTTCAGAATCAAAGATTGTTTTTTGGTTGGTGCACAACAATCTGCTGGGGAATTTAGGTGAGGTTGTCGTTTTGGGTGTGTCAGAATGGTTTTGGGACCATTGCTTCACACGTGTTGTTCGCGTATGAAGCGACCTCATTCGTTTGATTTCAAACCAGTTTGCTCTTCACCTTATGGTCACCTCAATTTTGGAAGAATTCATTTTATCCTGTAAGGGATCGATGATGGTCTCCCGGGTTTGAACGGCTGCTGGTATCGAAACTGGAGTTGCACTTATGGGTCTCCGTTCGCGGACACTTTTCGACAGACCATATCAGCACGATTTGTTGCAGACAACCACCCATTGCTTCGATTCGAACGATCCGTTTTTCCAGCCGTCGCGCGTTTCCATCATGTTGCCAAGTACTTGCCTGTTTTGTTTCAAATAGCTCGCCACGTGTGCCCTGCCACGTGCAGCATTTATCCGTCGCTGTTTGCGTCCCTGTAAACAGGGTGCGTGAATGTGATGTACGTTTCAACTTGTCAGCAAATGGTCCCGTTACGTTGACCTCAGTCTGCCACCTTAACTCCTCATTTGGTACAGGCTGGTCTCGGTTTGACACTCTCTTGTTGGCCGTGCATCTCGCATACTGATCGACATGTGCCAACCTTTTTAAATGGTGCATTACGATGCGTTTAACAGTTCAGTTTTGGTGACTTCTCAAGGGTCGCCTGTCATTTGTAGTTCATGTATTTAGTTCCTTATAGTCTATCCACTAGATTGTTAAATCTATAAGGCTCCTAACAAGTCACTGGTTCTCCTCGTTTGCACGGGTTTGTCCTGTGATTTTCAGTGTTGTTACTGACTGCATTCTTAAGTGGTCCGACTCATAGGTCTTCTGAATGTGCGATTAGTGGTCGCAATCACTAGTTTACTTCGCAGCTCACCAGTTTAATCCGTTTTTTAATTTATTTGCAGTGATTATATCTCCTATCGTGGGTTTTACATGCGTCCGTCCAATGAATCTCAAGGTGTATCTCAGTAAGTCTTCTTTCTCTTCAGGTTTTCTTTGATCAATCTCTAGTGTATCAAGTGACTTGGTAATCGAAGACATTTTAGTGCACTCCGTGGCGACTATATATGAGGTAGACAGGCACGGCTATATCGCACATTTTCAGCGAGAGTTCGCCACTGTTATCAATAGTCCGTATATACCTGCCTGAAAATTAATATATCATCGGTGTCAAACGCTTCAACACTTCCTGATTCTTAATCAATGTTTAACCGCTCCTAACTCTCTTTCCTTACCATTTCCACACTGTGTTTCCCTGGAAGCTGTTCCGTTTATTAAGCACTACGCTATCTGCTTGGGCAGATATGTTGTTGAACCAGGCCTTGGTTTCATCTCTTCCTGCTTATCCGTTATTGGTCTCGGTTTGACCGGGAACGGCATCGGGCACTAATTGCTTCCTGATTCGCCTGTATCTCATTCTGTCTGTCTATCAGACTTGTAGCATCGATTTTAAACCAACATCCTTTCCAGCCGTCCACCATAAGCCTCTCCCTAATTGCGACATTTTGGTCTCTGCCGATCACCCTTATGGACGAGACGATGTTCACATCAACACTGTTGTTGTTGTTGTCCTACCATCGTTATTTGCATATAACGGCTAGCATCTAGATCTAACTTCGGTTCTGGGACCGCTACGGCCTACGCAAACACACACGCCTTGTTCTTTCGTGTCCGTGAATCGGCACATCGGTTATACGCAGCTGGAGTACTCAACCGAATGTCCTTTTTGTGGTGCACCAACCTGATCGATATTTCTGTTTCGTTTCAGATTCTTATTTGCAAATTAATTATAGTTTTTCCTCGATAAATACTCTCATTTGTACGCAAATTTGGATTTGGAACGAAAAATAGAACTCCATGATGCTGGATACCGAATTAGGGCCAGAAATAGAATGCATCATACACGGACTTCAAACCATAGCACTGGGTCTAGCAGGTTTGTGGGTTTCACTGGTAACCGAACAGTCCGTGAATCGCAAGGTGAATTTCGGGCTTGCATTGACCGGTTCTCTAACGGTTGGCACTGTGGTTGCCTTTGGGACTCATGTGGTTCTCTTATCCATTCATATACAGTGCTCTTCTCAGTTCATTAGGCCACTGATTTACTATCTAGTGTCTTCAGGAAACAGTTCAAATTTCGCTTTCGTTTCATTAGTGTGAACTTTCGAAGTACGCCTACTGGCTAGATGAAGCTTTGTTCGACCGTTTGTGTCCGTAACGAATTATTGATCCAACACAAAACCGATACTATCGCACCCCGCCATACAACACGAAAAATTTTAGGTACCCATGCATCACTTTTATCTCTATCCAGCACTTTCTACTACTTTGGACCGGCCTGCTCATTGCAGTGACTGATGAGCCTCAGTAGTTACGACCACCATTCTTTGTCCGTACCATACAGGTTACGATTAGTAAAGCAATAAAAATGATCACCTTGAGAGTGCAGCTAGAATTATGGTTGTAAACTAAGCGAAAAATGCTGCGCTTCAGACAAGCCGAAACATTCTCACAATCCGTATGTCAGCCGCATGTTTATTGTCTCCAGTGTGCGATACATGTTTGGTTACCCACAGGCTCCCGCCAGTTAGGCTGACGCAAAGCATGTTTTGAGACCCTCGGGTCACTGCTCCTGTATCGAGATGCAATTCTGTTTTGTGTCTAATTTTCATTTTGTCTTTCATCTTACCGTGTCTTGTCATAGCCGAAAACCAACTTCGGTCCTCCCAAATAAAGTTGTTTTCTGAAAGTCAACAAGCAACGGTAACGTTCAACGCTGCCTTCCACATATCCTATGATGGTGCTAGACTTAGCCGGACAACCTTCTAGTGTCTTATCTGTTATCTGGTGGTGATCCCCGTGTGAACTGTCACTGCACCTACACGGAACCACTCATCTCATCTGCCGGAATCGTTGGGTTGCACCGTGTCTACCGCCTTCCTATTATTATTCACATTTTCCTTCGTTATCATATTGTTGTTTCGCACTCTGGTTTTAAACAGGGTACCTTAACTCAATTTTTCGGTTTTATTGTTTGTCAGGAAACCACGAAACAAGTTGCGGAAACACAAAGGTAATTTAATCGATCTTCCAAACGCGATTATTACCTTGTCTCATTTGTCCCTCTTATCAAATTCGACCTTTCATCACTCGTGCCTGTCGAGGATTGTTGTTATTTTGTTTGTGCCTACACGTATGACCTAGGTTGTTGAGCCCTGTTTCCTGCTGTAATGATGTTCTCCGTCGAATTGTTTGACTTTCAAAAGTCTGTTTGCGTGTTGGAAATTTTTGGATTGGCTTGAATTCAACGGAGAGTCTTCCGCCTTCAGCACCACTGTGCCCGGACACTGCATGCTTCTCTAAACCGGAAGCATCCGCGTTGGAGAGTAAGAGGCGAGCGAGCTAGTCTTACATGCTTGTAAGCTATATTTGGTTACTTGTTTGGACTTATTCTTTGATACGAATATCAGGTGTCGCCATCAAACTACATTTAGCTCTTTACGCGTATGTTGAATGGTCTAGTAACTATGTTAGATTTGAACCTGCACTGCTCATGTCTGCTTGTATTTCCATCCTTCCCAAACTTCATGAAGACAAAAGCAGGTCGTACCACAGAATGTTCGAATGGGAGTGAATGGAGCCACGTATTTGTAATCTGGTGGTTGACTTCCGACCCTCGGGTATTCCGACGGGATCGTTTTATGAACTTTTGCTGTTTCATTCTAATATGATTAAGTGTTGATATCAAGTGCATGTGCCACTGTCGCATAATGACTGTGGTCATCGTTTTTAAACTCAATTCAAATGATCAGCTATAAGCCATGCAACATATGCACATTGGTTCCAGCTGCTACAGTTTCGATCACCGGTAACGGGGGTGTGGGGCATTCAGGCAAGCCTGGGAAGCGATGACATGTTCATTTTGTTGGGAAACTGGGTAGCCACTCATCAAAGGTGATAGCTTTAAAGCACGAGCGCCACTGACTGCGCGATTTGGTCATTTCCGCGAACGTCATTAACCACTGGTGATTTGAGTCTAGAGGTCCTCATCCAAGGAGGTGGCAGTTACCCACCCGACTAAGTTTACTGGTTAGTGTCTTCATTGCCTGGTCGTACACTGTCCACCTGTCGGTCGCTTCCACTCAGCACATAGCTTGAAGGAAGGAGCTTTGCTAGGCAAATTGTCCCCTAGTATGCGGAGTACATGTCCCAACCAGCGTAACCTATGAAACGTGAGTACTCCATCCATCTCGGGAGAGTTCCTTCTTCCTAAGACCATTCGGCGTACCTCAGCAGTGCTAATCCAATTTTTCCATCAGACGTAGTCAATGCTTCGAAGGCACTGATGGGCAAACACCAACATCTTCCGTATGTTTGCGCGTAGAGACCACGTCTCTGATCCAGACAGCAGTATGGATCGCACCGACGCAGTGTGACCTCTTCCCTTGACAGACAAGCCCACATCACATCGGCGTCACAGTTGTCGGAAGTTGGCAAAAGCTGTCCTGACCTGCCCGATTCGAGAATTAATCTCATTTCTCGCCAGTCCATCGGAGAATACACAACTGTCCAGGTAAACAAATTTATCGACCACGTCGACTGGCTCGCCTGTAAACGTGAGGTTTGGGTCTGACCCAACTCAATATTGTAGCAGCACTCTACATTTTGCAGGCATGAAGCACATACCAAACCGTGCGGCAGAGTTATGTAGGCTACTTGAAATCGTTCGCATCTGGGAAGGATCTCAATCAAGAAGAAAAATATGGTTTGCGTACTCACTGTCTTTGGAGGAACGTCCCGGTAGCATTTCGACTTCCTAGGTTTCAGAGGCAAGCAGAAGAATTTCAAGCAGCATATCAATAACAAAGTTAAGGAGGAAAGGGAATGAAAACAACTTTATCTTGCACCACTGGACGTGGCGAATTCAGTTGAGGGCTTCCCGTATACTCGTACGCACCCACAGGAGTTCGCATACAGTGCCCTCATCAGGGAGAGAAATTTGGAAGGGACACCTTTGGTCGCCAGACTGCCCAAGTTGCTGACGATCGACAATCAAAAGCAGCTTTCAAATCCAGAAAAACGACCAACGGGACGTCTGAAGGAATGGCGCTGTTCAAAAAATTTTTTCAAAGTAAAGATTTGGTCGATGCATCCTCGACCAGTGCGAAATCCAGCTTCATTCTCACGAATCTGTCTCTCCCAATAATTCATCAACCTGCGCCGAATAATGCCAAAGAGCACTTTAGACGCGAAGTGTACCAGGCTGATACGTCGATGGTTTTCACATAACGTTCTTGCACCCTTTTGAGAACTGAAATGACGGTCGAGGAGCTGTATTCGGCTGGTATTCCGTTTTCGTTCCAAATCCTCTGCAGTATAGTTGTCAGACTGTACACCAGGACCTCGCCACCATCTTTGGAAAGCGCGGGGTGTAGGTCCTCCGGGCCAGGTGCCTTGTCGAGCTTCAGGACTGAAATCTCACGCTGGATTTCGGTTGCTGATGGTGGGTTGTCAGTGTTCCACTTGTTTCTTCCAGCGGCTGTGTTGAAGGGGACCAGGTGAATTGTTCTTTGAAGTTCTCAGCCAACCGCTGAAGACGGCGATTGAGGGAGTGGATTGCTGTTCCGTCTCTTTCGCATACTGCCTCACTGACATCTGCCTTCTTTTGACCATTTGATCGGGTCAGCTGAAACAGGGCGCGGCTGTTGCCTGCAGCGAAAGCCTTCTCCATTTCCTAGGCTTTCAACATCCACCAGCGTTCTCCGTCATTCTTTAAGCTCCTGATTATCCGGTATGCGCCATCATAGTCGCTAGTTGCTCGTATGGCCTTTTTGGCAGCAATGAGATCTGTTGATCTCCAAGATATCCTGTGCTCATTGAGTTGAGTCAGATGGGTTGACCAAAAACAGTTTTAAAAGCTCACAGCATAACTTCTTTCACTCGCCCCCATTCATCCTCCAAGCAGTCTTCGTCGTCCACGTGACCGGGTGTTTCTCGTAGTTTTCTAGCCTGATTAGCTCGATACTCTTTAGCAACTGAGACTTATCGAGCTTCTCTCCTTCGTGTGCGCGAAGTGCTAAGCGGGCCCGCACGATGGCGTGATCAGAGGCAGGTTGCCTACTCCAGAAGGAACGACAATCCTTAACTGAGGCTCTATATTGATAACTGATAGCCATATGGTCCAACGGAGTCAACGACTGTCTTGTGGCAGGTGGCCTCCAAGTAACTCGCTGTGTGCGTATGTGTTGGAAGTTCGTACCGGCCAGGAACAAGCGGTGATCTGCACACAGGTGAAGAAGCCGCTGTCCATTATCCGTACGGTCAGCATCGACTCCAACCTAACTGTGCTTCTTCCGGACTTGGGCATTCATATCACCCGCTGGGATTACTATATCCGTCCTTTTTGCTGACCGAAGCAGTTGTGCCAGATCTTGGTAAAACTCGTTCTTCTCATTCTCATAAGTGCAGTCTGTTGGGTCGTATGCGATTACGACAAACAAACACCGTTTACCGCATCGACCTGCGCTAATCTCAGATCAGCCAGATAACCGCACAGCGTAAAGGTGACTTTACTGGGATCCAGTCAAATATGGCGCTCTCAGCCTTGGGGCTGAGTGTAACTCCCGCGCCGTAGAGGCCAATAACCCTTGCGTCGGGATCACCGGATACCCAAAGAGCGAAATGTGAAACATCTGGGCTCATCCTAAGTGGCTTGAGGAGCACGACCGAAGTGGGGTCTTGTATGCGTGTTTCGCAGACACAACATACATCGATAGAGAAGGAAAGCGAGATTTCAGCAAGCGATGCCTGTTGCCCAACTTGACATAGAGTACGGAAGGCTGCAACGTAGATGAGATCTTTTGAGGTTAGTAGGTGATTATTTTGGTTTATTTTTCTGGGCGATGGTTGAGACACGGATTGGCTAAAGGATTGGCAGATGGGTTGATTGCACTGAATTGTACGATGGGTTGGGAGGGAATGAGGGGGTTGGCTGGTGAACGAAGAGCTGCAAGGGCAAATGATACTTCCCAGTTGCCCAAGTCGAAGAAGGGGGGTTTGGTTGAGGTACTCCACCTTGAGCCTTTGACTCAAAAGTCTGACCTACAAGGCAGTGGAAGGATGTAGAGTTTTGTCTGGGTACCCTACCCCTAGCCTCTGACTCGCGAGACAGCGATTGTTAGGGTTTTTGGGGGACTCCTCCTGGAGCCAATGACTCAATAATCTGACCTACTTGTCTGTAGGGGGTCGGCCTGACCCGAGGGCGCAGGGAGTAGGGCATTACTGTCTCACTCCTGATGCGACTGCGCATAGCGAGTCCTTTTTCAGCAGCACCGGGCTCTTTGGTTTTAAAAGTAGTGGCCTCGTTTTGGACAATGCGCCGGCGGTCGCGGTCAACCGTTGGGCCATCAGAGTGTGCGGTTTTTGGGTCGACCTTTTCTAACCCGTTCTTCCTTGGAGGAAGGCAGCATCGCTGCTTCCATTAATATGGACATGCTGGTTGCCTGGGGAAACGCCTTACTACCTTCAGACTTCTATCGCAGAGGACAGTACGACTTTACTTACAGACCGCTTAGTAATACGATTACTCGCCGTCCTTCGTCTGACTGCTCCTTGTTGGCCTACCTGTCTTTAGGAACTGAGCTCCAGCCAGTATAGTCCGCAGGATCATTGCAGCACAGAAGCCCGACCACCACGACAAGGTCGGAGTCGCCTTTTAAAGGAACGGGACGAAAAATTTACTTGTGCTTAGCAGTTTGCATACCATTTAAACTCAACTGCACAAAATTGCAGAATGTGCCGGTTTATCTGGAAAGGTCTCTTGGGATCGTAGTTTGCTGGATGTCTCCTAATCGATTCGTGGGATCGACAACAGCAAGAATTTGGAACCCTTTGCATCGAAAATAAAGCTTAATTACCATTTGTTTTTCGGATGTCTCTCTCTGGGTGGAAGATCTTACTTCGTCATTGTCAAGTGTGTGCAGCAGAAAAACGGGTACGAAAAATGTTAGCGCATCATTGATGACTTTCACTTTATTGAAATCGAAGATGTTTGTGAAAGGGATGTGGCGAGCCTAGTGTTCTAAGCTTTTGGATCACGAGGGAGTGCTCTCATTTGATGGAGAATTTTTACCAGTCCCAAGACCACCTTTCTGTACAACCCAAGGATACACACACGCTCAGAAGCTTCCCCCAGAGTAACTCGCTGCTATTGTGTGGGTGATTCTTGATGTGCTTCAGAAAATCGTGCCACTTACGGAGTCTTCCTCTTCTGAATATAGGGGACTGATGAACTTGTGAATGGTGGATGCGACCATGTGAGGGTTTGTTCAGTGTTACTTTGTGTACGCGCACTAGCCGCCAAGACCACCCATGGCTACCCATATTCAAGTGTAATATTGTATATGAGTACCAGAGCTTCATGGAATTTATTTGTTTACTTTCTGGTCATCAGACTTTTATGACCATCTTTCGATCTCCAGATAGGGAACCTTCCTGGAAGAAAACGATATCGCAGCCGAGCATGGTTGTTCGCCTTCTTGGCTGAACCAGCTTGGCTATCGTTTTAAGTGAGAGAAAATGAGGCCGCTTTTTTGGAATCCTTGGGGCAGTTCACTCCATAGTTTTTCCACGGTTTTTCGCTCTTGGCATCTGCATTTGGTGCTTTGGTTGCATAAAATCAACTGACCGTGGCTGGAACAATTGTTTGAGATTATTCGTCGTCTACGTGTTTACACGACTGAGCGTCCGATGGCTTGTTATGCTTTTTTGCTGCAGATATTTTGCTCTGATATATGCTGTCGTCACGTTCTCAATTTGGTGCGAAAAGCGCAGTCTACGGGTCAACACTTATTTCGACTGAGAAGTGAAACCGAGTGTTGAAAATAGTGTTACGCCCAAATTTCGTCAGCTACATGAATATGTTTGTTTCGAGTGTTGACCTATTGTCCTCATTATTCTGATGACACTATGGTGGTTTTCATTTCTACCAACTGATGAATCCTCTAGACAATCAGATTGCTCGCGGTTGCCTTTTCAAAAACCCCTACCATGTCTTGGGACCTGTTCGACAACGCATTTCACTTATTGGACGTCATTAGGCGGGCACAGATACCACAATTACTTGATCTGACTGTCGGTATTTTACACTCTTAATCAGTAGACCACGCATTCGCCAAACACGAGAACCTGATAAAATTTTTTAAAGTCAGCTAGCTGGCATTCACACCCGGGAAGCTCTTTAGCCAGCTAGACCGCGTCTTGACACTCCCAGTGGCTGTTCTCGCCTTTTGACGCGCTACAGAAATGATCATCGGTAGCACCGTCTGCTCCTTAAGAGCCGCTCATATTTGGGCCCGCTTTCGTATTCTATTCACGGTCTAGTTATTACGACGACTCGAGGGGGGATGGTTGATTGGTCGGGATAAGCGGTCAAGCTGCTCATAAATGTTGCCGTTCTTAAAAAAAGAAAATTAGCAGCAGGCGAGCGTTAGCAACGTTGCAGCAAATCAACAGTGCACCAGCTTTCCCAGTGTCTGTGGCTGAGCTTGTGACTAGTAGAAATTAACGACCAGCGGATCAGGTGACTCTTACTTTATGAGTGTGACACACTAACTTGATTATATTATTAGTTCTTCAATTCATCTTCAGATGATCGTTTGTTTGCTTGAAAATTTTGACACCTGAATTGTAAATCAATCGGGGGTTGCGACAAGCACCAGGATCCATCTTTTCGATTGGTCGTGATATATTTACACTCCGATGTCGAGCAATGCAATAGCAACATAAGTACACTAGGACAGCTAACTTAAGTCACTTCATTGAAGAAACTTTTGATATGGTTGTGCGAATGGGTTTCAGCTCATTTGTTTGAGTGTCTGCACTCAACAGCATTGAGGTTGTCTACTGTTGTATTTCTTCCCAGAAATCGTTGTGAATCCACTCCCAGGCTCCACTCGATTTTTTCCGGCACGATTGTGTTTCATGCACGCAATTGGTTGGGTGTCATTTTGGCGACATTTTTTTTGCAAAAGTGGGGGTTGCAGATGTTTTCCATATATATGCCTCGAATTCTGTTCCTTAGGCACTTAGTTTGTGCTACATTTCGTTCGCTTACAGGATGTATGTGCCCGTGCCTCTAATTTAGTATGAGCTAAGCTGCGGTTCTACAGTCTAGCGGACTTGTGTGCGGGAAGCAGACAGTGGTTTTTCACCAATGTGCATTGAGAATTTCGGTAAATTTGAATGTTCCTCTTCGTGGTCGAACTATTTGTTACCGGAAAATGTGTGCAAAAGCAATGATCAGGTTACCTCTCTTAGTCGAGTGCACATGGGTGTCGGGGTACCTTTTTACCGTATCCAATGAGTTGAGTTTGTATTTTCTTCGAAGACCAGCGGCTGTACATCACTGCGTCGGCATCCGTGTCTCTTACTGAACCTTTGTTCACCGGATTGTTCATTGTTTCGTTTAGTTACTTCATATATCTGATGTGTCTTTTGTTTCTTCTTTCAATTTTTGGCAAAGTAAATCACTTCAGTGAATCTTTCGGACTGACACGCGGGCGTCGCACTTGTGATGCGTCGGACGTTTTGAGGGTCTATCACACTCAGTCCTACACCAAACCAAGACCTTTTCTGCTGTTTAGTCATCTCAGTTTCAACGACTTGATTCTGGTAGTACCATCAGATTCCTAACAGTGATTGCCGGCTACACAGTGCTGGAATCAAGCTTGTTTTCACATGAATGTGACTTCTCGCCTAATTCACTGTGGTTTGACAGACTTGTTTTGTCCTTGGATTTGACAGCACCGGAATCGCTTAAGCGAATTACGGTAACCTAGACAGTTATATGATGCTTGCGTCGTTGTGGCTACTGGTGTTAACCTACGGGTGTTGAGTGAACACTGATCATGAGCGTCTACAGTATCAGCCTTATACCCCACCCTTTCAGGAGATATCTTGCTTATCTTAGTTGATTCGTGGCTGTCCAGTTCATGGGTAGTGGGGAATTTCTAATTTTGACTTTCTGATGTTTCCTTCTAGTCTGAAGTGGTCTTGATGAATTTTATGTTTTGTGATTGGTGCTTTGAGGAGCACCTTCGGGGAACATGTCTGCACGTGAACTGATTCACCGTTAGTGTTGATGATGGTCATTTTTGGTGGTTATGAATTACCTACGAACGCAATCCATTTATTCTATATCTTATTGTCTGTTTCAATTCAGGCTATTCTCTCGTCCCACAGCAAGTGTAAAGCATTCAGGTACATAATTTCCTATATTTTCGTTTACGATTAAACTCCTGAATCTACGATGTCGCCCTTATATATTTATCACCCATCTTGCTCTGCTGTCAATACAACATTTTAGGCTATGCTAGAACAATGATTTTTCACGTATCAAAATGATATCCTTTTTTTATCCACGGTCACCTGGTTTTGTTCCCTTATTTTCCATTCACCATTGTCCGGTTGCTTTTATCCCCATATTGTGTTGATTAGTGGCTTGTTTTTTTCCTGTATTCATAACCTTGGTGGCTTTCTCTTCATCCAATGTGGGTCGGCTATGGGTTTTTCTCAACCCCTTCATTTTTGTGGGGGTGTGTCCCCTTAGTTTGGCTCTAGTCGCTTTCATGTTTTTCTCTCCCTCAGTGGGCCATCTTTTGGAATTTTTCGTTCTCAATCCTCCTGTAAATAACTTGCTAATATATGTGTAATCGTGCCCCTCCTACGACAGTTAACGTGGCTCCGCATAACTCACTCTTGAGGAGGTTGACTCCTGCGGTGTTAACTGTGTGTATGTGCTACTGACCATGTCAACATACTTGACCAACAAAAACGTGCCACGAATATCCTTGGCTAGCCAGACGTCGCTGTTGTGCTAGTCGTTGCTTTATGGTCGTTTTCCAGTGGCACTAGTGAAGTGATCGATTTCATCTGGTAATAATGATTAATAAATGATTGTTTAAGGTGTAACACCCTTTCGATGCGGAACTGCCATGCCACCCAAACGAAGCGCGAGGGCTGAGATATCCCCAAATTGTTCAAAAGTAGACAGGAAAGGTCTAGTTGCCGGGTCCGAGTTTCAACGACGGGTTTTCGCGTTCGCGCCTTAAATATTTGACCCGTAACAGTTGTTTCCAAGACCACAGTGCCTACATCTCAATCTCTCTGGAGTTTAGTCACACCAAGCGGGATTGCTCTCTGCCTCCATCGTGTTTGCCAACTGGCCATCATAGTTAGGCTCGATCTGTTAAGCATACGGGCAAAGAATGATCCGACCTATATACGTTATGTTCAGTTGGTGGTTGAGTCATTCGTTAGCCTTGATAATTTTGTCTCAGACTGAACAACTGAGCCGCTAACATTCTCCTCACATCAAAATGTTTCAGAGAACAGTCATTTGGTTCGAATCGCATCCTTACGGGAACTGAAAAATGCTTAAGGTTGGCCTAAATACATTTCGTCGCCTGCCAACGCATTTCATTGCTCGCTCGCATTTATATGCTAATTTATTCCGTCTAGATCACGTGCTGCGTTTCTGCATCTCGAGGCACATTTACTCAGCTGTAAACCGTTTCATCCTGCTGAGAATTCGCACATGATTCAGTATTACTGCATCCAACTTATCAACCTAAGCTGGTACAGAACACGCAGTCTAACAAGCTCAACTAGCAAAACTGGTGTGGAAATTCCGCTGATAGAAGCCTAGAATTCGTCGTCGTTTGTCAGCTCAATGAAGTTGTCATAACCAAGGAAATAGTGTCGTCCACCCATCAGGTGTTCGTGAACGTACTGAATCCACAGTCAGTGAATCTTAGTTCGATAATATACTTACAGCTGTTGGAGTGAGGACCTGTATAAACAGTAACAACAAAATCTACCGGATATGACTGTTCTTACAACATCAGTGGTACAAGTGTAGCAGTATACAACGAAGTGACTAGCATGACTCGTGGCGAAGCGATATCATAAGGGGTTCCATGGGTGTCGAGTGACACGAGTGGTAGTGATGGTTCGTCCCGCTGGGCGAATAGACCAGTAAACAATAGTTTGACACGGTGCTTTAGACAGCAACAAATGAGGGGTTACATGGATTGACAGTTAAAGATTGTGACGACTTTCTGTACAGCTGTTCGAATCCATTAATATAGAATTGGATGTTTTCTGCCGTCTCATCGGAACACAATAGATAGGGAAATCGCCGATGTTAGTTTGTTCCCCTTCTTCCATTGCAGCACCTTTTGTCCCATTTGTTGCTTGGTTTTATTTTCCTTATGTGCCTACCGAATGGTACCAGTGGTGGGCACTCCATAGTATCTGTTTTTCTTCTTTTCTACACAGCCAAACCAACCAAAAACAGTCCCCACAATCGGAGCTCATCAAGCGGTCGTGGAAATGCACACTCCCGGTACCATCAAGTTTCAGTCTATCCGTATGACGCCTACGAATAGTTGCTTCTCACGTTGCTCCACCCACATCGCAACTACCATAAAATTAATTGAATACTTTCTCAATGAAGGATATTCCTATCTGTATTGACCCCGAAGCCCCGTGCCAGCTAGAATCGTGTCTATCACGTGTTTATCACCGGTTTAGCAGCCACATCTCTTTGTTTTTCATTGAAGCATCCATCTTCGCGCAAATTCCATCTGTTTAGGCTGCCGTCAGGTAGACCACGATCATGTCTCCGAATTCGTTCTTTTAATTGCTTAGTTTCCAGTCGCTTGCACTGAGACTACGTCGCTCTCCCAAACTGCTTCAAGATTACTATGGCCGCCCATCCGGAGTGGCTTTGTACAGACCGCTTCCTAATTGTCGTATTTCGTACACACAATCGCTTCCTCAACATCTCTATACAATTCATTCGACGTTTCCCCCGCTAACTTTCTGTTTTGAGTTTTCGTTGTGCTGCATACTAACACTGCAATTGATATCTTCGTGATTCGTTACCATGCTATCCACGTATGCTACCGCTGTCCCGCTTTTAATAGGTCAGTCGAATTCGTGCTCTAGATCTTATTCACTTCTTTATTCCGGGACGTGTGCACCACATTTTTGATCCTCGGGGTACCCTATTAGCCTTCCAGCTCACCCTGATGGATTCATTGTTTCTTCGGGTGTATGATTAGTCACTCTCCAACACACCGTCATCTGGAGGCATTATTGGGGATAACTTTATTGTCTAGCTTTTCTGTTCCGAGTGAAGTAGGGGATACCCGCGGTAACACGGCTTTTAGCGTCTGGAAACCTCGTTCTGTGGAACCAATCATTTGCCTGTGAATTGTGCATCAGTTGAAAACTTCACATTGACGGCATGTCTTGCTGTAGTGGGTAGCATTAGATAGCCCCTTCGATTCCTGTTTCAGTACGATCTTCGGGTCATCTGAAATGAACACCATCAAAAGAAAAGACATGTGGCTCACATTATGGGACGATGAAGTTTCATAGCGGGTAGATTTTGGTTCATTCGTACTAGTTCAATAAAGCGTGATGCGGAGGTCGGAAGGGATAACTCTCTTTATGGAGGCACGTAAGCCACTGCTAGAATGAGAGCTGGATGGCCAGAGAAGGATCTTAATGGGGCGTAAGTTTCTTAACCTGATAAAATGGAGGAATGAATGATGACTTAAGAAGACAGCAGCACTTCCTGGTTATGGAAATTGCATGTTTGTCTTCTGTTCCGGCTTGAATTTGGCAAAGGAGAAGTGCATATCCGGAGAGATCCAACTGGGAACATGTAAGAACTTTCTGGAACGACAATCTAGCCCGTCTTCAGTGCGTATTGGTCATTTAAAGCAGCGTGATTAGTTCATCTGTGGACTGTTCATGTGCCCAAGGTGTACTAATAACGGAAACTGGGGTGCTTTCTACTGTATGTGCAGCGGTATGCACTAGATGCATTTCCTCCGTGTCTCTCGATATCGGGTTCATTGCTTTCCGGGACTATTGCTTTCATTCGCGCCAACACAGCGAAATGCAGTTGTAATCGTCACATCAGAGACGGCAACATCATTGCTGACACTTGTGTTTCGCTGTCATGCAACTGCGAGCGTTACTTATGTTAAAAAAAACTCAGAACGAAGAAGGAAGACACTTTGGATGGGATGTGATGTTAGCCTACCTGTATCGTTCTATTTCAGAATGGCCACACTTTCAAGCACTCAATCAATCTGAAAATAAAATGAGTGCAGATGCCACGGCCATTTATTAGTCATTCCTTGCAACGTCACCAGCTAACATGTCTGGAAAGTCAGTTCGCGTCAATAAACCCCGAACTTCTACTAATCTGTGACACAGCAAGTCATACGTTGCCCACCTCGCAGTTCGCACCATTCTGAAGACATGGGGAATAACACTCACTCTGGTGAAAGGAAGAAACCCCTTCGCTGCGGAGCTGTTCATTAGAAAACAACAACTGAACCGTTACAGACCATTGGACAGAGGCTCTCATATGCACCTAGTTTTTGGAAGCCCAATATGCGTCTTCTTGAGATTCTCTGGATATTCATTGACTATCAAGTGAATGTGAACGAATGATACAGAGCGATTCCACAAATTCCGTAACAAATCCTACCTTCCGTTAGGCGGACTTAAGAGAAACCACACTACTCGCATGCCTCATCAGTAGTATCCACCATCACACTGGTAGATGGTTTCGGGATGCGCAACACAGTCTTCCTACCGCAGATGATAGTAGTTGGTGTTTCTTCGTGACTAAAGTACCCGCTGAATAACCAAATACCCGTTTTCTAACTACATAATTTCGAATTAATAACCATCCGATGCAAGTAATGATTGCGAGACATCGGCGTCCAAAACCCTGAAGCCGCCTCACGTCATCTCTCCACAGGGGCAATGTCTTGCAGCCATACAACGACATGGTCCTTACTGTAACCTGGCACACGACACGTGGTACACATTAGTATGCTTTTTTGACTTCACAAGCGACAAATCTCAAACGAGATTCGGGTTTTCAATCTCCTCATCAAACCCTGGCACACCGTGGTACACATTAGTATGCCTTTTTGACTTCACAAGCGACAAATTTCAAACGAGATTCGGGTTTTCAATCTCCTCATCAAACAATGTCGTCAAATCTAACAGAACTGTCGAGGCACATACAATTCCCCACAGCCGCCAGTGCTCCTTAACCTGCAAGGAACTGTCAGCTGCAGTACCCCGAGGCTGAGAGTTTCACCTTTATTCAATCCTTTGGAGTGTGTCGCGAATGCATTGGATTCTCCTCAGATGAGACCGCTTCTTAAGAGTGGTCGGCGAGTCCATTAACGTACTCTAAATGGAGCAAATATTCGTCGCGAGTAAAATATTTGAGCGTAATTTCGTTTGAAGCCACTCTAATTTAGTTTCCACACATCCAGTGTGTAGGATGCACTTCAAAAAGCGCAAGGCTTCAGTGGTCGGACCATTTCATAACGGACTTCGTCGTGACCTCCACCTCCGTAGTAAAACACAAACAGTGGCGTCATCAGTTCGACTGGCGAATCTGACAGCACATATGTACCCGTCTCTGGAAACGCGTTTCTGTCGGATAGGTATTCGTTTTATATCCTGCAGGGATTTAATCACACGATACCTAAGTGTAATTGTTCTTAGCTCCTTCGGTTTCAGTCAGTGAAGATGAGGGGAATTTGCACACCCTGGCTCAAATTTTCAAACATGAGCCATCTGCAGTCACACGCAAATAACTAAGGATGAGGACGCTGGAAAATCGAGCAGCAGATATTGTGGTGAAAACGGTTAAATTATGGACAAAAGTCAGGGGGTGAAGGGGTAGACAGGACAGCGCCGTTGGATGTGTGAAATCCTGGTTGCCGATAACCAGCCTCTTCAGCACGCAGACTGCACTCAAGCTCCAAATCAAATGTACCGTAGTTTTTGTACATGCAGGGGCAAGGGTAGAGTAATCCAAGTAGGCTAACGGCAAATCATTAGCAACGAGCATAAGCTGATACTGAAATATAGTTGAACTTTGGACCCACAATTTCAACCAACGAGAGCTCCTTTCTGTGCTGCGTGCTGGTCCCCACCAGCATATGGAATTTTCTCAAATCCACCGATCACTGAAGTACAAGATTTATTTGAAGCTCTAGATTTTTTGTATGCATTCCAGCAAAAGTCCTGTAATCTGCCACACGTGCTGAAATTCGTTTGAATATGACTTCATTTTCTTGCAAGCACATAAATCCAAATTTCTCCAATTTGTCGCTGAGAAACAGTTGGTTTTTGGCTTTTCAGGTAGTCGAATGTATACACTTTTCTTTTTTTTATGATCACCTACTACCCGGCGCAACCGAAATTTGCGTTTATCTTACAAAACCTCCGCCGGTTTTTACAATAGAAGCGAATTTATGTTGGTGCGAAATTGCGCAGTTCCTTGAAAGGTCACTTTTTACGGTGGCGTTGAATTTTTGTTGCGCGTTTGCTTTTTGTTTTGGGAGCTGCAAACATTTATATTCCGTTGCTGTTATGTGATGAAATTTTTGGCGAAGTTATGCCGGAATAATCATAGTTCGTTTGGTCCATGGAGTGGTCGTGGATCTTCTAGCCACGAGATAAATATCAATTTTCTCAGTTTGGCAACACAGGTCACTTGACAGATACAGCTAACCGCCTCTACGAAGAACTAAGACTAATTTACGAGTGACCCAATGCAAAAGTGGCCCAATTACAAGTGTGGCCTTGACTTCTGCCCCACATTCTAAGCTCTGAGACTTAAGGCGCACAAAATGGCCGGCGGATAGACGCACACCCAAAATTTATCTGAAACCGTGGTTCGAAGGAGGGAAACTTTAACATAAAGTTTTAACATTTGGTGGTAATTTTTCGAGCGTATGAGACCTTCCCAAACGGCCGCAGTTTTGTTGAAAGTTGTGTAAATCTACTGAATCCCCACGATATTCAAGGCCCGCGATATTCATGCTTTAAATGGCTGCTATGGCTGGGTACGTGAATGCGGAGGATGATTTTGTGGAGAATTTAGCTCGTCAAAGTTTTTTCTCATTCACTGCATTTCACGTCACTTTGAAAGAGTACCAGGCGAAACATTACGTTGTTTTCGTCCGTATAGACTCCAAAAAGAGCAGCAATTCGCTACTTTTGTACGGAAAAGCCTTCTACCGTTGCAGCAGACATCCTTGAAGACGAGGCAGAAGCCGTGGAATTCGTCGCATTTGCATTAAATACTCTTAAGATATTATTTTATTCTTCAGGAACACCGAAGAACGCCAAAATATGCTAAGGTGCGATTTAGTGTTTTGTGTCGTGTAATATGCATGCTATGGAAGCACCAGGGGACAGTGATTCTCCGAAGGCAGGTGTTCACGACAATTTCTGTGGATGGAAAACAGAAACAAAGCTCGTGAGCCAGAGCCCAGTAAGCCAAGTTGTACATCACCAATACTTACATATGAATCAAGCAAAATGACAGACACTGTATACTACAGTCGCGTAAACCGGCTGTAGCGTGGGATGTCAGGAAGTCAGCGGTATTCGACGTTCGACAGGATGTAGCGACGGCACACGTCAGTTCTGAAATATGCAGATATACGGGCTGGTATTAATGAATCCACACAGTATACACAGCACACATGCGCACAGGTCGGGTGGTACAGGGAAGAAGACCGGAGTGTAGCAACAACGCACGTGTATTAACCCGAACCGAAACCGGAAGGAAGGGGGTGTACAAGGTTGGGTCAAGGTCAGTTAGGGGGGTGTACAAGCGGGATACTCTTCCCTGTCCAGGGTCCGTGGTGCCTCGTCCGTGGTACCTGTAATAGGGGAAGAGAGGGAGGGAGAGGCATACATAATGTCATATGACAGGCATACAATCAGGTACAGTCGGGTTTCAAATGCCTTACACGGCAAAAAATTGAAAACAGCGATGGTCAATGACCTTGACATTTCGCTCACTTAAACAAAATGCTACATGCAATGCAATGAAGGTGCAAATTGATAAGAATCACTTACCATTAAAATAGCAACTTCGAAAACCCTATAGTTTCTGCGAACTCAATTTGGGTGTGTCAATAGCCTGCGGCCTCCTAAGCCCTACGAAGCCTCATAAGAGGGATATTTCTGAGATATAATTTTTGCTCATGGGATTCCGGCCAGGTGGTGAATTGCCTACGCTCATATGCCAAATTTATTGTCGGAAATGCTTAAATTGCTGTGGAAGCAGTAGACTATTGTCGCTGGTAACTGTATCACAGTTTACAATGAGCACAAACAATAGGTGTTCTGTCACCAGTACTCGAGAATGGTTGCCTGAATTATTGCTGATGATGTATATTTCTGGCAGCTAACCAAACCAGCGACCGACGTCCACCGAGAATGGAGAAAAACACAAGGGTTTCGATGAAATTCGGTCAAATTTGCCTATGGAGGGTAAACACGGCTCGCATTGCGCATGCAATCCAGCTAAACGCGCAACACACATGAGCCCTCAGACCTATAATTATCAACATTTACATTGGCCTCGGGCTGGTGTCATTGATGAACTTTCGATAAAGTTTTAATAAAATTTCGTGGGTGCTGTAATCCAGACGGTCCCCCAGCCACTCATCTGCGTTCCACCGACGGTAGTTTTACCACTAATTTCGTCAAAATAGCCTACCAGCTGAATTCTCACTTTGCCAGCTGCTACCTACATCCTCCTGTCAAACTCAATCCCACGATCCCTGCTGCACATTACATATCTCTACAACAGAGCAACCGCCCGCCTCTTAGCAACATGACCATCTACCGAGCGGATGCATCAACCTTTCTTCAAACCCCCGAGGACTCCGCCATCCGGGGGTTGATGGCATATTGTCACGTGTCCTGAGACATATCGGTCAATATGTCAAAACCATCGTCTTAAATCTTTTAAATCACTCGATCACCTCTGGAATCGCCCCCACCCCGGTGGAAGCAATCAGTTGTTTGCCCACGTTTCAAATCCGGATAGAGGCAAACTACTTCAAACTACAGAGGGATCCATCATACTACTGTGGTAGTGCAGACCTTTGAACGCCTGATCGAAGGCAAGTTAATCAGGTTCATCCCAGCTACAAATGCCATAAATGACCCAGAGTATGAATTCCTATCTCAGAGATCCGTCAACGACCGCAGGCCTTACTTCTTTGAGACCATCACAGCAGCCTGTGGTGCCGGATACCTTACTATTATAGTCTATCTGGATATCCAGAAAGCTTTTGATCAGGTACCCATGCATCCCTGCTGGAGGGACTCAAATCTGTTGGCATCACTGGATCTTCACTTCAGTAGTGCACCTCATATCTAAAAGGTCACACACGACACTAACTGGTGACAAACAATAGTCCCCAATACCGATCAACAGTGGACTCATTCAATGGAGTGTGCTAGGCCCCGTTCCCTTCCTACTGTATGTCGACGGCGTCTTAGATGCCATATTTAATGTCAACCCCCTTTTTCTCAGTCTATCGGTGGCTTCTTTAAGTGGGATAGTAGCTGTTCTACCTGATACCCAACTACCCCCCAATTTTCTTTATGAATGGGGTTCAGACCACCTGCGCGGTTAGCGAAGATTTAGTAATTATATGAAAAACAATGGAAACAATGTTTAAAAAACACCCCCTTACTATACCTTGATTCTTGTTGGACTTGCTTGAAGCAACTTATACCGTGTTCCTTTAAGCTAAGTCAGTGCCCTGTACTGCTCTATTCGCTCCGTTTAATGAGTAGAGCCTCGTCTTGCCTTACCCTAACCAACACAAAACAAACAAACGTCAGTGAAGGTAGTACACGCTTCGTAACCCATTCAGTACACCCATAAAACATTGCGGTACACCACTGTTTGTCTCGATAGCTCACTCTCCGTAGTCGCTTAGCTTAGGTTCCTACGCCCTGGTTATCTCCGCTCCGTCCATATTGTCCCCATGGGAGCTGGCGCCTCATGTCTCCACGACTTGCCTTTTCCAGCGGCTGTTTGTCGTTTGCTCATTCGAAACGACTATGCCGTTTTACTTGTCTGGCTTGCCCCTGACCGGATAAAATATCTAGTAGCTGGAGTTCTTTATTAATTCGTAAGCCGCAATTATGACTGCTTGATGGCATGCCGCCTCACAAACCTGGCAGCATATACCAGAGGTGAAGACTTCGTGCGGTGGTCTGTGATGCCCACGGCTTACTTCGACATGTGGGACTATAGCTCCCTCTGTCACGATTGTGGTTGTACCCCATAAAAGCCCTCTTGGTCAACCAGACAAAACACACGCACCTACCTACTGCTCTCAGGAGTGAACACACACAGTGAGAAGTATATGCACGCAGCAGTTTCTAGCCCTCATCTACCAGCATGCAAGACTAGGGCCCAAGGGCTTTTTATTTGCCTTTCATCACTTGTTAACTTAAAGCCGATGGCAATGCTTCGAAGACTGATGACTATTTCACTTACACTTACTTCCTCTCCTTGTACTGTCCGACTTGTGTAATAAATACATGGTTAACTGGTCCATCATCTCGGGAGCCAACTGCCGTCAGTCCTCACACAGTTGATTGCCCTAACCACACCATTAATCTGCGTGCTTATATAAGCTTGCACTGGATCAGCTGTACTTGAAGGTCACGGATTCACGGATTGATACACAGGATCGAGGTTTTTGCCCAAGTTTCCAGGGTCGATTTTGTTCTTGTCTGTCAGTGGCTGTCGTTCACCTGAAAGGCATGAGTGGAAAAAGGGTGTACCACTGCTCTTTATTTTCTCAGCGCTAGGCAGCATGCTTGCCAGCGCGAGGATTCGCATAAGTGAGTGTCTAATAGTGCCTTAAACTGGGTTCTAGAAGGAGCGTGGACAACCGATAGAGGAAGGTCACTCTACTCAGCTGCTACCCAAAATGAGGAAACATTTTGTCTAATGAATGTGTGCGCTCTAAACTTGAAGTTTCTTCTTACGGTAGCAAACCTGACTCTTATCTACAAGGTACAAATACATCCCTATCGTATCTTATATGATCACTTGTTGTCATCATTCTAATTGCGGTAGGTGTCAAAGTTTTATTGTGTGTTAATTAGTGAAGATTTTCCCATCTGATGTCTCCTCAAACCCACCATGCTTTACTACTCCCCTCCAATTCCCTCATCTTCCCAAGTTTTAAACTGCCGCAATACCTGGTTTAGGCGACCTGATCGGCCGTTAATCACTCCACTTGACCTATGATCTACAAAAACAGGATCTCAAAACGGGCCAGAAACCTGCTATCCTAAATTGGCTTTTCAACTATTCCCTTCCTTCTCCCGACTGTATCCTCTCCCCCGATCGCTCCACTAACTGCAAGCACGAACAAGCCCCCCATCTGACCCGAGCAGTCTCCATGACATTTTTATTCCAATCTGGTGAACCCTGCATTCTAATTTAATCATTTCCGTGTGTCTCTGCTCCCCACAAAATTCTACAACTTTCTGTGGAGTTCGTGTTCCGACTGGCGTGTTGCCACCCTTTCAGGGAACTAATACGCTCCACTCCACAACAGCAACACCAGTGAGTATCTACAGTTTCGCTTTACACCACATTGCTAGGAGTCCTGCTACCATTTATCTGCTCTGCTTGTTCATCCACTTCATCATCCTCACGAACGCTTTGAGCCCAAAAGTCCAGGAATACGAGGCCTCGGCAGTGGTTTCAGATTTACGTTCAATATGGCCGGATGGATGAGGCCAGCACTGCTGCTCTATCACATCTGATCTTCTGGTTACCCATTTTTCATCATTACTCTTTTCTTGTCATATGTCAAGCAGAGAGCTCCTTGTTTTGCTCTTCCTCGCCTTGTTTTTGCCCGCCACATTTAAATCCCAAGGATCCAATCCTGCTTGATACCCTCTCCTAAAAGACAGTGACCGTGCTTCCCTGCCCGCGCTGGTTTAGTAATGACAGCAGTTATATCGGGAAATGTCCACCCCATATGGCGCTATGCATTTTCCTGAACCCATCCTGTGCCAACAATCCCCGCCAGTCATGTCTTTGTTATTCTTACTGTAACATTATAATCATGCCTAACTCTATGTAACACAGCAACTGCCTACCCCACCACAGCCTCCGCCCCCTCCGAAACCACGTGCAGCCCCACCTCTACGACCTTTAGCTGTACCTCGACTTCCTACTCCAAACCCCCTTCAACTACAGTCAACGCAGAGGATACCTGCTCACTCCCGACGGAGCTCACTCCTCCCAGAGAGTTTGATTATACCACTAACTTCCTCAACGCGCCATGTCCCCTCTCCCCACCTTGCATCTCTTACTATAAACCTCTTATTCCAGCTCCTCCAATCAGTCCAGTTTGGTTACCCGTTCCCTCCGCCCCCTAAAATTCGATGCTGAAGGCTCCACAAAACAGATCGACCCGACATCTCGATGTTCCTGTCTTACCCTTTCATTCCCTGTCTGTTATACACTTCTCATGCTCTTCCATCCCGCACGACCTAAATCCCGCTGTTTCTGCCGAGCTACCACACACGGTACCACTTCCTGACTACGTCGATTACATTATTACAAGCGATTGGCCGACCCAACCTGTTACACTATGTCCATGGAGCTTCTCCTCCCAAAATCAGTCCGTACCCTATACTGAGCCTGACTCAGCACCTCCTGCCGTGGGTTCAAACCTATTCCAACGACGATTCACCCATCTACAAACAGTACTGAATACTCCCTCCCAGACTCCGGACCCTGTTTCATATAACCTAAGCACCAGGTACCTATTCCCCCCAATGCAGAACCCCACCGTGAGTGAGGTTACAAAGTTCCTACTTAGTGCCTTCTGCTCGCGAATGAGCTTGTCAATAATGTTATTCAATGCCGGCTCATTATTGCCCAAAATCTATAATCTCCGAGCGATTGGAGCCATCGCACGACCGAGTATTATCTGTGTGGCTGAAAAGTGGCTCACAGATGAAACTCCTGACTCGGCCAGCTTAATCCCTGGCTATGACATTTACCGCTCCGATAGGAAAAACTCAAGGGTCCGTGGCTGTGCCATCTGTCCCAAGTCAGAACTTCTTGCAACCCCATTTGATGAATCTTCTCTGGAAGAGATTCCAGAGACCATTTGGGTATCCATAGAACAGATTGAACGACCCGTACTAGTAGGTTGTATCTATTTACCACCTACCCCCTCCCCCGCCTCTATTTCTGATCTTTACCGTATCATCTCCACTGCGCATGCCCTTCCTCATCAATCTAAACTTCTGTTGGGTGACTTCAACCTGCCGGAAATCTCCTGGTTCTCTACCATTGGCCCCGCCCGTTACACCGCGCTGCTTGCGCAACTTGGTGTGGAGGGCTGGTCCAAAATTGTACATAGTCCCACTCGCAGCCTACATACTCTGGACCTAATATTCTCCAACGATGGCCATTTGGCTGCAGCTGCAGTTGGCCCACGCTTCGCAGGAAGTGACCACTGTTGTCTCTTGCAACGTAGTCAGTTATGGCCAAGCTGCTCCTCTGAGTCCATCCATGTTTCATCTCCTCTCACCGGATATTTACAAGCTTTTTCGTCCACGTTGGTTTTCCAAGATCGGGATGACTTCTTCCTGTCAAGAAATACACACCGCGTCAGCGACATCTTTTACCAAAACCTGCTGACTGCTTTTCACATTGTTTCTCCTGTAAGGCGTATTTACCCTATTAAACCCGGCCACAATAGGCTATTAAAGACCCTGGATGCCGGGCTAGTAGAGAATATCGAAAATCTCAGGATTTCTCACTGCTTATTCTAATCTACAAACTCTCTGCTGACCGAGAATTCTTGCGGGTATCTCTCGAACGCTGAGAAGAGAACGCCGTCCTCAGATCTCCCTTCCAATCCAAATTACTCAGCCGGCTGTTCCGTAAGCGTTGCACATTAAACAGCCATTCAATCACTTGTCTGCGTTCCACAGACAGCGGACCCATCACTGATCCTGTCAACGTATGAGACCATTTAAACGCTTATTTCGCCAGCTGCTACTCACCCTTTACTCCTAACACCAAACCCATACCCACAGCTGTTTACCTCCAAAGTGTGAACGGCCAGGACAACCACCCGACTATCAGTAACGTAACCATATCCCTAGCTGATGTTTCTTCCCTTCTTCTGAAGATTAAGGACTCTGTTGTGCCAAGGACCGACGGCTTTCCACCCCGTATCCTGAAACAAGGTTGCCAAGAAGTCGGGATCCTTGTATTAAATCTTTTCACCCACTCTATAAACTATGGAATCGTCCCCTCCCGGTGTGAAAAATCTATAATGCACCCGCATTTTAAATCCGGATGTAGACAAACTCCTTCCAACTACAGGGGAATCCACCATACCTCCCTCCTACTGAGAACCCTTGAACGTCTGGTCAACGGCCCGTTAATCAGGTTTCTCCTAGCTACAAACGCCATTGATGACCGACAGTACGGATTCCTATCTCAAAGATCCGTAATTGGCTGCCAGCTTCACTTCTTTGAGACCGTCACAGCAGCCT
>NW_008752019.1:28015-28234 GCF_000715545.1 Opisthorchis viverrini | reverse complement strand
CACTTATGCAAACAAATATATTTCGCGCCCAAGGCACGGCTGGCTGACTGTCGCCCTGGTTACCTTTTCAAATAAACCACCTTTTTATTTTTGATTTAATCAAGCTCCATTTCAGGTTTGCAAAGGTCCCCTTACAGATTCCACATCTCCCGCAAACACTTAGTGTATTCCTCAGCTCGTACAAACCTACACCACTACATCTTTCTAGTTTATTACGCT
>NW_008752019.1:17630-20062 GCF_000715545.1 Opisthorchis viverrini | reverse complement strand
TCTCCCAATTTAAATTATCGCATCTCCACCGCCACTTTATCTAGTTGTGACTCCGGTCATTCACACAACCTCCCAAGGTCACCCGTGACCAGCAGTGGTTTTCCAGTTTTAGTTCATATCAGCCGACTGAGTCTTTGAATTAGTCGGACCCCATGCCCATTGTCCCCTACAAGTTGCGAAAGAAACCTGTTATCAGTATTTCATCGAATACTCCTCACTGTTCAAAACGTTGTCCCCATTTCGCGGAATCCCCTCTAACCGCAAATCCCCCAGCCACACGCCCCGTTCTGACTGTAAACGCATGATCATGCCCGAAGGTATGCCACCCACAGGTTGGGAAATAAACACTGTTATTATTATTATTAATATTATTATTATATGGAGCATGCCAATTGAGTCATACATTCGAATCACATGTGGACGAAGGTATCGTGGATAAATAAGTGTCCTTATACCTTTCACTACGTTGCACAAACATTTTTGCGTGGTGATCTGACTTGTCTGCTGCCGTGACCATGCGCGCCACATCAGCTGAAGTTGCATATCAGATTTATCCACATTCCTGAAATGTTAGGGAATGGCAGCAAGGCCGTCTACGACAGGTCTCTACCGTTTTTACTGTAGCATTTTGTTTGTGCATACTTTGTAGGCCAGACTTACTGAGATTTCATAAGGGTAAAATTATTGTATTTTTCGGCCTGACAGAAATATGCCACCGAATTACTTAAACGAGAAGCAAACGTGGGCACTTCAGGTCGGTATTAATTACATACCAACAGTAAGCCCCGGTGATGGCTAACCCGAGACTGTATGAATTATCGTCATTATGAAGTCGGAGGCAATAAACTGCAATACCTCATTGTTACCCAGAAATAAGTGTGATATTTTTCTTTTGAAAATAAACATTTCGTTGAATTTGCACTTTTGCAGCCAGTTGAGCAATTCCCAACATGTCTCGCAATATACGGAAAGATCTCACAGTCCCATCAAAGAACGCCGGTGAGTTTCAATCTTCGGCAGGCTTATGAAAGACCCAAAAAAGGACACTTTGCACGGCTGCGTCCAGAAGTAAGGCCTTGTTACTGGTTTCAGTACCAGACACTACCGTCTAACCCTAAGGCTTCTAAATCTCTTATTTCCGAAAATAATAAAGGTGTTGAAAGGAAGCAAATGAAAGCTGGCTAAAACTATTCCGGTGTGTCTGCATCTACAGACTCTTGATAAGACGACAAGAGGACGATTAAAATGAATAAGCCGAGTGTCCTTCAGTGTCCAAGCCTTTTCACAGGCAGGAGGATGCGGTTCATAGCCTCGAAACCGAGTTGTGCCAAGAATATCCAGGTATCACAGTTTAGAAGACTTGATCGGAGCCCTGATTATCCTTTTAATAACATTTTTCCTGTAACATCCAACGGCTGGAGGATCCAAGACCACAAAATTTTCAAGTTACTTGCTTCACAGATTTATTAAACCCGAGTAGATCGAAAGACATGAGAATATAACTGCCTAACCTATCAAGGTAGCTGGTAGGAAGGGCACTTAATTGGTGAGACGTTTAATGGTTTACATCCTACAAATACAAGAAAATAAAGGATTCTGACAGCTCCAAGTAGGCCAACTGAGTTTCCGTTTGAGGTGTAGGCTTAACCGGGCAACACCTGCTAAACATTCAGAAGGGCATAGTAGCCGAATTTCGGTTGACTCCGTCGTAGTATTATGATCATGCCTGTGTGGCGTTTTGTACCTTTATTTTACTTCCATTACAACACTAGGTATTTCATCAATTGCATAATCGTTTTTCGTTTGAATACGAGAAACCACAAAAAACGCGCCCTTGAACAATTTCACATGGTACAAGCGTGGTTACGTGCTTCAACTCTCTTCTGATTTCCCTCGCGCTTGCAGCGGTCATTCGCGAGTCTCATGTACTAACTCTGGTACCCAAAACAGTTCAGACTATCTTCGGAATCCATTATATGTGGAAACTGTTCAGAAGAAGACCTCTGGACCAACACTATTGGATTATTGTTTATTCGCTGACCTGGGCCAACGACGAACTATTTTAAAGAGAACAATTGTTAGTGAGTCTGTTCCATCTGACCTATTTATTTTTGTATACCCAACTTAGCGTAATTATTTTTATTACTTTGCCACACACTCCTGGTAAACTGACTTATTGGGTAGCCAGACCACTACAACTTTGGTGAGCCCGAGTATTTCTGGATATTTTTTTTGAAAAACTTTCCTTTAAATCGTCGTAATTTTGCTTCTTTTGCACGGTAATCATGGAGGCACCCTTTGACTCAGCGGAATTAGTCGAGAATGCAATCAGTATACGTTTATCAGACTATAATCCACGCAACCCAAAGGTATGGTTTCACCAGGTTGAGGCCGTTTTTGCCACCCGACGCATCGCTTCCCAAGTCACCCGG
>NW_008752019.1:0-14291 GCF_000715545.1 Opisthorchis viverrini | reverse complement strand
CAACCTCACTCCTTCCACTAGTCGTTCAGGACGACGCGTCCGTTTCCCTCAGCACTTAGACAATTACGAAACTTGAGTTAGCAACTCTTGATTCGTTACTTTAGTTATTCGAGCGTTTTCCCATTTCATGGTCAAAGCTCTAGTGGGGGAGTAGTGTGGCGTTTTGTACCTTTATTTTACTTCCATTATAACACTAGGTATTTCATCAATTGCATAATCGTTTTTCGTTTGAATACGAGAAACCACAAAAAACGCGCCCTTGAACAATTTCACATGGTACAAGCGTGGTTACGTGCTTCAACTCTCTTCTGATTTCGCTCGCGCTTGCAGCGGTCATTCGCGAGTCTCATATACTAACTCTGGTACTCAAAACATTTCAGACTATCTTCGGAATCTATTATATGTGGAAACTGTTCAGAAGAAGACCTCTGGACCAACACTATTGGATTATTGTTTATTCGCTGACCTGGGCCAACGACGAACTATTTTAAAGAGAACAATTGTTAGTGAGTCTGTTCCATCTGACCTATTTATTTTTGTATACCCAACTTAGCGTAATTATTTTTATTACTTTGCCACACACTCCTGGTAAACTGACTTATTGGGTAGCCAGACCACTACACCTGACAGTATGTGAACTTCCAGTTGGAGATGAACGTTATTACTGTCATCGATTGATCAGAATCAGCCTAGACAAATAAAATCTTGCGACATCATACATCTCTGTTACCCCTCGAATTGGCCCTAATGCGTAGAATTTATCTTGCTGCTAAACTTTGAGTTTGTAGAACTTTTTAATGTTCATCATTCGTTGTTTAGCGTAGAGCAAAGCAATCATGGATAGACCTTTGTGGCACGCTTTAGAGGTTTGAGTGAGCAATCATTAATATTCACGAATAAAAACACGCTTTTCAGGACGATTTAATTAGGTTTGAGGGGGCGTTGGAATACAACTTGTTTTGTGTATTATGTGCCAATCTTTAGCGTGTTTAGCATTTCGTCAAAGTGAACCGGCACACAATCATATGGGACAGATCTGAAATGGGATAGCTTGGGCCTTTAAGGAAGTCAGTTGTAAGAACTCTAACATGATCTCATAGTTACCACGATTCAACGTGATGTTATGGCGCTGTATCCTAAGTTTCTTGGAATAGAATTCGGGGGCTGGTCTGGGTACAAGTGCGCGGCTTACGCCTGGGGAGTTAGGTGGCGACTGGTTCGTTCGCGGAAGCATCATTATCATCACTGCTATAAGACCTGTATGCTATGCGACGGGGACGCCTACGACAGGGCGAGCTGAATTTCTGGGTCGTCAATTTTGATGTCGCCTGTCATGTTAGGTAAATTTGCAGTCAACGACGTTCGATCTACAGCATTGCTGATGCTAGAGATGTGCTCAAAATATATCTATATTCAATATTGCAACGCCAACGCTTTCCGCAGGACAGGAAGTAATAATTTGATTACAGGAGGATTATGGTTGCCGAATTTTTGCTTTCAAATGATGGATAACCTTAATCGCTTTGCCGAGATCAAAAGTTATTGGAAGTAAGTTGAATGTGCAAACGATACGATATCCATTGAGGCCCTCAGTATAGCGTGACAAGCGTGCGCCAGGCCGATAGTAGTGAGGGTACCAGCTGTGCATCCGTGGGGTCTAGTACCTAGCACAACCGATGACACAATTGAGCTTTTCATTGTCCCCTCACTGAGCCGACAATTGAAGTGTGGGAAGGCGAAGCCGAAAATCTTCTCGAATGACGGTACCGCCCTGAATCAACTGGCTGTGTTCAGCTTGGATGGCAGGAGTCTTATTTGAAATCGTTCCCGAGGGGTGTGTTGACCGGAGGGTCCCTTTAAAGGACGATTTTTCGCTGAGTTGTGATAAGGTAGATATCAATTCACGAGTGCCACGTAGGACCGTGGACCTTGTTCAGCAGTTCCTGTCACGGCAGGTCGATATGCCCAGCTGGCAGCCTGAATGAGCATTTCGGAAACCTTCGAGCGGGTGGCCTACGTGTGAATTGCTTACAACATCCGTTAAAAAGCCTCCATCGTCAAATTTCTACTACAAGGCTGTAGTGCTTTAACAGATCAGTGCCATGCGGGGCGTAAAAAAGTTCTGAAAATGCTGATGCTGATCAGGGTTTGAAACTTGCTGCTTCTTGAGCTTTGCCTGTCGTCCCAATGAAAACGATGGGATGTTTTGTGGAAAGTCTGCTTTTTTCACGTAGTTCCTTGCGTATTAGATTTGGAAATAATCTAAAAACGACTTAGAAAGTGATCACGCTCATTTCGCTCGCGGAAAATCAACTTGAAGTGGCTATTCGTAACCTGGGTGTGGAAGATTCTTTCTTTATCGCAAGCCTTCCGTGGAAGCCAGAAAATCCGTCACAGCTAGTAAGTTTCTTAAGATGGTGAGCATACTTTATATCTGGCTGAAGGTAAGGTTTGATTGTCACCGAGCCACAATAATACCACTAGATAAACTAGTGGGTTTGTGGGCAAAACAAGCAGACAGCACAATATGATGGCCGATGATTTCAGTTCCTTACACAAATTGAATGGACGTAAACGGTCTTGCGGATTACACGCAAGTCTGGGAAATATTAAAGATGTAGTGAACTACGGACAAGACATCAGACTGGGTATGGTAGCCGCGGTACCTTCGTCGCGACGACCCATACATGAACATCTAGGATGAACCGTTTATGGTTGTCATTATGGTTAGGATATTCCTGGGTGTTTCGTTGCCGCCATTCAGAAGATGCAGTCAGAGAGCCATGTCTACATTGGGAACTCAAAATATGAGAAATGTTTTCCAAGAAGTTCCCAGAAATCACTTTGGTGTGAGTTAAAATGCTTCCCGAAATAAAAAACAGTCAACATTTGTCACAATTCCTAACTATTTGATGAGGTGACACTGCCGATTTCGAAAACGGTAATCGATATTTACGTGCAGATAATAGGTATGCAGTCAACGCAGACAGGTGAGGACGTTCATTGACTAGATTGCGCGCAACTAAGATAGCTTGAAAATTGCAGAAACATTAGGTCAGCGATATCTGGTGGTGTTGCCCGTTCGTGCGATGAGCTGACCTCAGGATGAAGCTGTTGAAGCCTAAAGAAAAGCGTGGAACTTTGTAAAACCGGTTGCTATTGAGGCTTTAAATCACGTGTATTTGGCTAGTCTCGTATTATATTTTCCTCTTCTGTCAGTGGATATTTCGGTTCGTTGGGCGATTGCTCGGAATGTGTGCCACAACCAGGGCAAGATCAGACCGGAATCAGTTTTCCCTTACTTCACTACAGAAGGTGGATTGTGAAGTTTATCGCACGGAAGAAGTATATTTCGGGGAGATGGCATGCAGTTGAAGTGGGAGTTGTCGACTGCACGGTCATTTGCATCGTCGCGGACAGGAGGGGCGGACATGTTGCATAAATGTGTTGGAAGCTCCATAAGCTTCCATGCACGAAGCTGTGTCCATTGAGAGCGCCTTCTATTCCCACTTAATTTCGTGATCGACGACATAATGAAGTGAACGACGTAATATCTTCTGGACCAGGTTTTAATTAACTTCTGGCCAAAATCTTGTCTATCTGGACGCAGACTTCATTCCATTCTTTGAGGAGGGGGGAAAAGCGCAGATGTATGAAATAACCAACGTCATTCTGTCCATTGGTGAGCACTTGGCACCCACACAGTATCACGTTGTCATAGCGACGTTTATTCCAAACAGGTGTGTGGCCCACCATTGGGCATGATCATAAGGTAAGTCCGAGTAAAGCGTGATTTTTCTGTAGTTGCAGGTATTGGAACAAACGGGCGATAGGGTGAGAGAACGGTCAAGAGGAGGAAGGGCATTGTTGCTTGTGTTTTTTTAAACTGGGTATAAAAGTTCCATGCTATCACTGCACTGAGATACATCGGTTTTAGGATAGCCCCGTAAAGGACGTAATTTTTGAGATGATTCAGCTTGGATATGCAATTCTGTGAGGGGGAATATTTTTGGTTGGCCGATGGAACCCTCAGAGGTAGAACAAAGTTTATATAAGATCACAATGGTTTTTGTGATCCGGTTGGAGATGTAGTGTGGTGCAGTGTTTTATATACATTGTTGTATTGGTCAGCTTGGATATGCAATTCTGTGAGGGGGAATATTTTTGGTTGGCCGATGGAACCCTCAGAGGTAGAACAAAGTTTATATAAGATCACAATGGTTTTTGTGATCCGGTTGGAGATGTAGTGTGGTGCAGTGTTTTATATACATTCGAAGTTGTATTAGTTTTGATTGTGGTGCAATGAAGTGTAGATGAAATAAATGCACGAACCTGCAATGCTCGGAGTGCGTTCGCTAATTTGAAACACCGATGGCGTCAAGGCGGTATATCCGTGAATACTGAGTAACATGTGTATCAAGCTGCAGTACGGGCTCTTCTGTTGTGTGGGTGAGACCTGGCCTTTTTGAGAAGCGGAACCAATACATTTACAGGTGTTTGACAACGGCTGTCTCAAAACCACAACTCGTGTGGTTTAATGTCGTCAAACCCGTAAGGCGACATTTACATAGCGATTTTCCGGTTGCTCACCGGGGATTTCCACCGGAGAACGTGTCCTTGCGGTCTTCAGCTAAATCATCATCATCATTCGGGACAGCTGGATTGCATCAGGTTTGGCAATCTTACTAGCTCATTTATTCGGACATAGTTCACATGATTCCAGAATTGAAGGTGGGTTGCAATAGTTCCACATGAATGATGAGTTGGATACAGCTCAGAAGGGTGCTCCTTGTTGGTTAGATTTCTAATGTGGTTGAATATGTGATGATGGTGAGTTTTGGTGAGGAAGATCAAGCTGCCGATTTTACTAAGCTACACTGTTCCGGTATCAGGGAGGAGAAATCGAGTAAACTTGGGGTTTAGTGCTATAAACGAGCGTATTTGACGCCAAGCATCCACCCATACACTAGATCTTCACTACGGCTGCATCAGTGGGTGCATGTTTTGGGACGCGTGTGGCCCTTGGATCTTGGAGCTCAAGTCTACGCCACTTGATCTTACAACTGACAAGTAAACACCCCTCTTTAACTTTAAATTCGCCGCGCCCAATAACTCATACGGTTGCGGAATCCCGATGTCGAATAATCGACGTTCACGCGGCTCCGTCGTTATCGCTTAGTGAACTAATTCAGCAAGCAGTAAGTTAACCTTTATAGCAGCAAGTCTCCAGATAAAGCGCGGTGACAGAGACCGAGAGTTGTGGACAAAGGTCTTTGTTAAGCGATTGGTGAGTTAGCCACTGTAGCCTTGTTTGTTTATTTCTTTAAATGATATCGTGGAGAACGTACACGAGTCGTAATTGATTATACATTTTTTCACAAACCCTGTCGAGTAAAACACTGAGAAGTGGATCGATCACACACTGTTTGTACCGATGCAACCAATAAAGAGAAACAGGATTTGTTAAAGTTGGTTGTGTGTTGTTCAAGCATGGAGTTGTTAGGTTGATGACGTGTAGACAAGAAGGACCGCCGCTGGTCGTTGGATTAGTCTATTATGTAGTTTGTAGATTATAGTCAGCCACGAGCATTGCCAGTTACTACACGTAGCCTAGGCAGGTGATATCATGACGGAATGTGACGGTCCGTCGTTGGCCATTGGAGTGAGCCAACGAGTTGAGGCCTTATACTCAGCGCTGCACATAGACACAGGCCTAGAAATCAAAATGAGTAGCCAAGATAAGCGTTATCAGTTACAGTTACGAGTATAACGGACCGTCGTTGGCCGTTAGATTGGGACATCACGCAGAGTTGGGGCCTCATTTTCATCGACCCTCATAGATACTGGCCTATTGTACTATAAATACTAGATATAAGCGAGGGTGTGCATAGTTGTGGGTACGACGGGCCACCGGTGGCAGTTATATCAGGACAGTGCACATAGTTGGGGCCTAATACTCAGCGTCTCATACAGGCTTGGGCATGGCAATTTCAAAAAGTAGTCGAGGTAGGCGATATCGTATACAGTTGAGTTTGAGGTCCGTCGTTCGTGATTAGGTTAGGTATTCGTAGATTGTTTTGGCTTCGTATTCATCGGTTCGCATAAACACCTGCAAACACCCAGCAAAGATAGTGACAACGCCTGCAGCTATGAGTACGACTGGTTAGGTTGGATTAGGCTACCGGTTAGTCAACACCACACATGAACACAGATCTAGAAGGCACGATAAGTAGCCAAGTAAGGCGACATCGAGTACAGTAATGACAAGCCTTCACGATAGGCTCTCATGTGTGTTTAAGGCCTCATTTTTACCGGCCCGCATTGGTACTGGCCTGGTTTTTACTATATACAGAAAAGAAGAGCGGCATCGTGTATGGTTATAGTTACGAAGGTCCGTCGTTGGCCAGTGGATTGTGTGTGTGTGTGTGAGGTCTCATAATCAGCGTCGCACATAGACGCGAGCCTAACTGTTACAATAACTGTTCAAGATGAGTGACAACGCGTAGAGATATGAGTATAAGGGGCCGTCATTGGTCAGTGGGTTAAGTTACCGTGCATAGGTGAGGCCGCATAATCAGCGCCGCACGTAGACACGAACCCAGCAGTTACGATAAGTAGTCGAGGTGAGTTATCACGGCTACCCTTATCATGGCGAGAGCTTTATGGCGTCATATATAGGGCGTCATACTCGTAATAGGAATAATATCTGCAGCTATCTCGTGACGCCGTCTTGTCCACAGTATAGTCATGCATACCTAGGTAAGTGGATCATTAACAGAGATGACCCTCGATTCTTCAATACACAGTTCATGCCGTTGTCTAATAGTGTCGAACTTAATGGAAGTTCAGAAAATGTGTTGTGACCAGGTTCGCCGAACAAAATATATTTTTCGATTCTAATCGCATTTACCAAATCTGTGGAGTGTAAGGCAATCAAACGTCAACAACCGGTCTTCCAGGGTGGAAGTTTCATTAAATATTTCCTGGATGTCCTTATTCTTAAAGAACACTGAAGAACGCGAAAGTATGCTAAAGTGAGATCTTGTGTTCCATGTCGCGTAAACCGGTAAAAAATGCGAATTTGTCATGGTCCGTGACCTTGAAAATCCACTCACTTGAACAAAATGCTACGAGCGAAATAGTACCGGAACGTGCAAATGGATTGAGCTAACACTCCGGTAAATTCAACTTCAAAAACCTCATAGTTTCAGCGGAAATAATTTGGGTGTGCAAATGACGCCTGCGGCGGTAGTGGGCTAACCAGTTGGAGGACTTCCATTCAGCGCCTAAAACTTCCTGAAACCGGGTTCTGTATACAGCTTCAACAACCTTTACAGAAAGATTGTTCCATGCACCAAATACTCAAGGCAAAACAGGTAACTCAATAAAAGTGTGCATCCTAATTTTTAAGAACATACCATAGCCTTGTTGTGCCTTTTCTCCCAGTGGTGAAAAACTTGTCAACGAAGTGTCCATGGTAAGTTTGGACATTACCGTGTCGGGAAACATTTGATTTCTTCCATACCGAGCGTGTTTGAGCATCACCCGCAGAATCCTTGTGCAAATTTTTTCAGTTTTTGGAGGGCTGACAAACACAATGGCACTTTTTGGTCATTTTCTCCATAGATTTCGTGAATTGTACGGGACTCAGGATGGTTGTGACAGTTGGCTCCAGGTCCCCTCAAATTTTACATTTGTTTTTACTTCATATTAAGGCTCCTAACTAAATTGTGGTTGTGCGGTTGCAAAGCGCGGGTGGTAAGCACTTATGTTATGTTTTCGATGATACTTTTAAAGCTCTGTTCAAGAAAGTATACCCAAATCATTTTTGATGTCTACCTTTATTGTGCCTTCCGGTTTATCCTCATCATGCACATACTTTCTGGCTTTTCTCGAAATGACACACAAATCCAAGTTTATCACCCATTTCAAGCGCTGCACGCTTAAAACAGCTCGACGATGGTAGACTTTTGCCGCCGTCAAACTTCCACACGACAATAGCTGCACTTTCTCCATGAATGCCTGCGAAGGCGCATGCTTCTCTGCTTCTTTGCAGCATAACCTATCGACCATCACTGCATCATCTAAAAGCTTGGAAGCTGGTTAGACACGATTGTGAGCGGATGATTAAGCTAACGATAAGGGATGCGTGCAGTCATATAAAAATTTATGGCCTTTCTGAGGGTGCTGAGCCCCGCAATTCTACAACACACAGACGCAATAGAACCAAAAGTCCAATACGCAGCCAGAAACAAGAAATCTTGTCCTAAAGACAAATTCTCTAGACTGACTGGTAACCGAGAAGAGAAAACTGGCCGCAATGCCTGGACCATTAATCTCTTTAGTCGACAACTCACAGAAGCAGAACAATATATTCTAATCGGAGGTCATAATTTCAACCTCAAAGATGTCACAGAACTAGAATATCTAGCCACAAAGCACATTCAACTCTCAGCAAAATTCACACCAAAGTATAGTTTCAGCTGACGCATGCCGACATGGATAGTGCGCCTGCGTGATTTATCGCCAAACAAATGATATGGCTGCTTGGAAGAGCGCACATCTGGGAATCACTGGGAAGCCCGAAGAACTTGCATCGACCAATATTTGAGTAAGGGTTCCAAATCCACTCGCTATGCTAACCGAGAATGCACCTTCTTAACCACAGCACAAAGCACTCAGCCGAATTCGTCATACTCACTCCAGCTGAAGAGCACCCGAATCATATCTGGACCAAAGCCTTGGACGCTCAAAAGATCACTTAGAAGAGTCCAGACAGAAACATCCAAAAGGCCTTAATGTCATGCAGTTGACTTTAATACATCTTCATTTTTAGGTCGTCATTATAGCTTATTACACAGAGATCGGTCATGATTTCTTCTTTTCATTCCAGTGGCAAGAAAATTGAAACCCTTATTTTAGCTAGGCACTACGGCTGAACGAAATATTCAGACCTTTACTAAATATCCTAGGAGAAAGAACAGCATTGTCGAAGTTGTCCAGGTGAAAGTAATGTGGCGGCGAATCACGAAGTTGCAATGCACGTCCGGCTTGAACGAAATATAAAAAGAAAATTTTTAGTTGATCAAAACATATGCGAAAACCTGAGGCCATTAGAGTTTCGATTACTGCTCTGTTATGACGAAAACGTTTTTGGCGGCAAAGTCTGGAGGTCCATAACTGTGAATATTAGGGTTTTCCGGACCAGCACAAAGGATATGCTCCCACCAAAATTTGACTGCAAGCTCCATAAGGTATAAATGTCCATGATACCCACACAGTTAATCGAGAGTCCTGTAAATCGCCCCTCAATCCCTGCCACCGATCCGCAAACTTATTCTTTGCTTGGGCATCCTCAAAAGGTACAGCCAAACATTGGCATCAAAGAGCAAGAGAAGAAGCGTCTAGAAGTTGAAGAAATTTCCTCTTACATCATCATACGAAGGAACAGACTTTTGGATCTAACTACTTGCGCCAACCCTTAGTTATGGAATCAGACTACCTAAACAGGTAAAGACGAGTTACACAAACGCTTGGCTCGAGATGCAATAAAAACAAGCATTTAATGACAACAACTATGTTACAGAGCGGGAGGTAATTTCATCGTAAACAAAGGAGTCAAATGAAGTCATTCTTCAATACGTACTCGGCATCCCAGCTACGAGCTTTAACCAGATCAGGCCCTTCAAAGATGACAATATTTTTTACCGTGGTTGGAAATATTGGGAACATATTCCGTTTTCTGAACGCAACGGAAAGAATTTGCTAACGTTCTGGTCTAGTTTCATCTATAAATTTCGGTGTCCACTGGCAACCGACGTAGGAACAAAAAAGTTTCACCCCGCAAAGTCGATTGATCCGCAACACCGTGTGACAAAGTGTTCAAAAATCGAATCCAGGTTATTTCAGTGGCTTAGGCAAATGTTTTTCTGCCAACGGTGTTGATCATTCTGTCGCAGTTGAAATCGCTTCTGATAAAGCTGAAAGCTTTCAGTTCTAAGTGCGTATTAATAGCTCAAAAATGCAAAACATTTTCAAGCAGAGGGTCCGCCCTTGGGTTATGTGTTACGACGCAGTCAACCGCAGTATGGTCACACATGTTGTTGACACATTGTCTACCATATAAATAGGATAGGATAAATAGGATAAACCTAAATATATTCAGGAAAAGTAGATCACTTCTGTTCAGATAGGTGTCAGAACACTGCATGTAAAAAAGGGTATTGGTGTACGATACGAAATAAATGTTCAGGCTCTGGATCAGGGTTGAGAACTTGAACCCCAGCGACGGCTGAGCTTCCCTGTAAATGTGGTTTCAAAAGGACAAAAGGTTCAGCCTAATAATGACTGAAATATGATTTCCCTATATCGTAGACACGTCATCGTCTCCGTCTTTTTGCTGCGATGATGTGTGGGGCGTGGATGGTTACTTGGGGCAGTATAACTTTCCGAGAAGATACTTGGTGAGAGGTCCTAATTTTGCACGCAACTACGTCATGTATTACAAAACAGAGCTTTCACTTACCCCACCCAGTAGGACACTAGAAAAAATCTGTTAAAATTAAGGGGCTAAACGCTTCATATGGTCATGCTATGAACAGCATGTTGAAAAATCTCATCCGTACACCTGGCGCCTGGCGCATCAAGGGAGGCTAAATGAACTTTCGGCTCACCTTATGATGCGAAAGAATTGAGGTAGACACTAACTACAATGTCGGACATCTAATGCAGATGGGGACCGAAAATGGAAGTACGGTGTCACCTGGGTAGAGACGCATCAGAAACAATTTCGAAGACCTGTGACCCATTTTTGGCAGTGGAGACAGGCAGAGTTCTGGGGAACCTTGAATGTGGAGTCAAGTATGTATTAGTGCACAGTTCACGACAACCGTGAAAAATTCAGGTGTATGCATTAATAAAAGTAGCAAGCTGCACCATATAAACAAATAAAATAAATAAACGAATAAAAATAAATAAATTTATCAGGAAGGTCAGATTCCTGAAATCAACTTCTGAACACCCGGAACCTATTGCTTCACCAAAAGCTCAACTGGAAAGCCGGCAAGCATCCAGGCCAGACAATCATTCGATCAATTCAGTAAAACCTGAATAGTGTTCTCTGCGCCCAGGCCAGACGACCGAATGCGATCTGCGTTCAGGCTTTTCACAGAGGCACGATCGATGTTGATGGGTGATCACTGACTCCTATCAGACAGCCTGGATCAATGTCAGAAAGTCCCCTTTAAATAGCGTGGGGCCGTTGTAACTTTTGCACTCGCACTCGTTCTCGCTCTCTCACTCACTCGCTTGTTCGGAGTATAGCTGTTGTGTTCCCTTCTGTGAGTCTTTTCTCTCCGACACTAGGCACTGGAGCGAGTCAGCAGCAGATACCACAGGGGCCGACGAAACAGTAGATATAACAAAATTCAATATGAAATGCTAGGCAAGTCGAAAGAGGAACTCATCGTTTGTGAGGGTTCCTTTGTTAAAAGTCCGGACGGCATGTTATTGTTTTCTCCACAGTATAGCTGCAAAACGTGTTCCGTAATTGTCCGTGGACTTGCAGTGTTTGGCCGTCCCGTTGCGCGAGCGGGTCTGTGTTGACTTTGTTGTGTTTTTGTTGGCCGTGTTCTACTTTTTTTAAGTCTGTACCGAGTGAAACGTGATAAAAGTAATGTGAAATCACATTGCGCCCTTAACGAGTTCGCGAAACCTGTTGTTGCCAAAAGTTCGTATTCACTGTCACGATATTGACGCGTGATTGTGAGGCAGACAAAACAAAATGAGGATGGTAGGTGCAGGTGGGAAATTGCTCGGAGGGTTACCCAAACGGAAGTGTAACCGTTACATATGACCAAGCTTTGAATGTCTAAATTTAGGAAGTTTCGAATGAAAGGACTGACAATCCTCATAGCTTACCTAGGAGGGTAAAGTAACATCGTTGAGAGAGAAAGGTGGGGGCTGATGGACAGACCCACGTGTTGTGTTGGCTAATGTTTGCAAATTGGGTGACGGCACTTTCGAAATGTGATGTGTGGTGGGATGCAGCACTTCATAGGGGGTATATGCAAGGCTCCCTCAAGTAGCCATGGAAAGAATGTCAGGAAGGCAAAGATCTCAGAGCCATCTGTATAGTAGATAATATTTGTCATTATTACACAGGGGCCTCCAAAAGCAAATACATCCGGAGAGAATTCGTGAAGCATACGGACAGTGTCAGCCACGATATCTATCCCTGAATGACGCAAGGGAACAGAAAAATTTTCATTCGACATTGGAGGTTGGTAATGGGGAATAAACGATCACCCCGAATTCCTAATTCTTCATGCAGGATAGAAAAGAACTCCAGAATGTTTTGTTGAAGCGGCTAATAACTGGTAAACTTCAAACCATAAGTGACCCAGAACAGGGAGAAAACTAAAGCTTTGAAGAAATGAGCAAATTTTTTTCCTTAGTCTAATAGCTCCAGACGCTTCCACAAAGCGCCCAGACGTTGAAGTGAGAACAGATATCAAAGCACGGTGGGAAATTCAGCAATCGAATACATTCAAAGATCAAAGAAAATAGATGCTGCTGGAACTTCAAACCCGTTTTGAATACTTGAAACAAGGCACATACGCCGCTCATTTACAGTTCATTTTCCGGTGAAATGGTAAGGAGGGGCTTTGCAACAGGTCAGTGGCAGATACTACATAGAGGATTTAGTTCATCCGTTAATCGGAGATGGGTTCTGTGCGAAACGACCCGATAAAACGGCTTCACTACTCACTCGGCCGTTGTACCTAGCGAAGGCTGCAGCATCCAAAGAGGTGCGATTATGGTGAGGAGCTCACAGTTACAGCTCGCTTTGATTGGTTTTCTTATTATAATTTCCACGGCTTATTTGCGTCGCTGAAAACAATAGAAGATTAACTGTGGGCAGCAAACTCATTACGGTATTGCTTACCACTCCCTGAGGTATTCATCTTGAAAGGCGCCGGCGTGCCCATGGGTTCACACTCAAAATGATAACAGACTTCAAACTCAAGGTGGCCATAGAATTTAAAATCAGCCACTACATGATGATGTCCCGCCGCGGGCTGAGGTCACTTTTGCTAGCCATTCTTCAGGCTCGGCGAGGTCAACTGCCACTGATCGACGGCCAATAAAATAAGGCAAACTACCCATATTTAGGTATATCCGAATGCCACCGTGTTGATGAAAAACTAAAAGACATGTAGAAAACCTTCACCAGCCTGGGGACTAATGAGAGTGACTTCATATGCACCAGGTTAGAGGCATCGGAGCACTGCCGGTTTTTGGACCTAGTGCGTGTCATGAAAATGCAGAGCAAATAGGCAGCTCCTTGATTACCTGGAGTAATTATTCTAGTTAATCCACACTAAAGGTAGCAAACATTGGACCCAAGTTTCGCTCTTGTCAAAGCTCATCAGCGATGCATATCCCCGGTCGCGTCTGGGTTTGAACTCTGGATTTATGACTTGCGAGTTGGGAAATTAACATTCTTCTCCACCAGCGCATTCCGGATACAGCCGAATCTTCACGTCTGAAAGGCCGAACATCACACTTGGGTAACCTAATTGGTTGACCCGAATCCATGAGTGGCGATTCAGTAGCCTTCTTGGTTATATAGATGGCTTAACCAGCCTGTCAGAGGTTCCTGGTCATGCAGCGTTGCGGAAGCTTGAAGCCTGCTGGATAATAATCCACCCTAGGTTCCAGCAGAATCGAACTGCTCAGCTTCAGAAATACCCCTTTAAGTTGAGTGAGAACAGACCCTATTAGGACACATTTGAACGTTTCTTCTTGGAACGAGGCTCGGGCTGGTGGAATAGGTTATTCCCTTCCAGCTGAAGGTGGCCTGATATCTTGGAATTCATCCAGGATGGTGAAAAAGATACACACCAATACAGCTTTACCACAAAAACTTCATCTCCGATAACTGGTGCCTGTATCCTGCTTGGACCTGCCGAAAGGCCGGTGGATCTCGGTCTAGTAGAACGGAGTTATGAGCTACATTAGCTTTATTTGACTTCAGTTCTCTTCTTCATTGTTTGATGGAAAGTAAACTTAACTTGAACCGCAGGATTACTGCAGTTTCCAATAGTTACAAGGTGTATATATATACGGGTATATATACGGGTATATATATATACTTGAGGAATTGCAATGGAGTTCCTCAAGGCTCCGTCTTGGGAGGAATCCAGTTTCTGATATACAGCAAGGACCACCAAGACATTCTTGCGAGTCCAAGCTTACTTATCGCGGACGACTTGAAATCCTGGAGTTCC
>NW_008752018.1:512448-513126 GCF_000715545.1 Opisthorchis viverrini | reverse complement strand
AGACCGATCAAGAAAGGCGAGCATTCCTGGGAAGCCTGCATGGTAGAAGTTTAGAATCCACGTTTGAGTTCCAGGGTTTCTGGCCTAGTAGCGATTCAAATCAAAGATTATATCCTAATATGGCGTTCTATAGCACCCGATAGACGAATTGTCTTCCGCTTGAGATGACCAAATACAGTTGACCTGCGCTGTATCTGGTGTTTGCGACGACGTTTTAAGCTCGAGCGCTCTGTTGAACGATTTCGGTCGGAGCCAATGCAGAATGTCACTGGACTCGACACGTTGGAGGTTCATCCAGGAGGCTTCGGGGGCGGTAAAATCACCTACAAATGAAGGATGTGTAAGGTAACAGCTGGAGGAGAGTTGCTCAAGAGTTTGTGTGGGGGACTGGTTATTTTTCAGAGGACTCGAGTAACAGAGGTAAATCATACGCAGATGAGAATCGCTCCAGCGCAGCAGGATTTGAATCCACAGTGCAGGAGTGGTATCGGAGAGGGCAATCGGAATAGGCAAGGCAGCATGTAACTATAAAGCAACCCCACAAGCCCTCTCTAGTTTTGTGTCAGCTAGGAGAATAGTGTAGCCATCTATCGAGGTGTCCACGTCAAAGACGTCGGGTGTGAGCCAGGTTTCCGCAAGTGCGACTGTTTGAGGAAAACTGGCTGTTCATTATCGTGA
>NW_008752018.1:498392-501626 GCF_000715545.1 Opisthorchis viverrini | reverse complement strand
ATCTTCGTTGATATATTTCTAGATACCTTCTATCCCGTCGTGGTCTGAAAGGTAGGTCACCGCTCGTTAATTCACTGCCAGCGTAATTCGACACAGCAAGAAGGGAACACGCCTTTCACGAGGTACAGAATTTGTATTGTGTCCACATTTCTTTTTCGTTCATTTTAAACTAGTTATTCGGTATGAAGAGAAGAGGAGTAAGCTGAGATTTTAGTGAGAGATAGAAAGTGGTACAAATTGCGTAATGATAAGTTACAAGGAAAGTACAAATGTACAATGGTCAGCAGGATCACCATAGAACTCCCCCCAGAGCGTTGCATAAACAAAATAAACGCTCGATAAGGAATCGGAGAGCCCCGTAACGGACGCCACGTTCAAGTTCATTGCGATTCTTCGAGAAGCGAGATTGATTTCTGGCGGGCCGAGGAAACAGGGTTGAACAAAGCCGATATAAGTTCGCAGTTTTTTGGTCCGTTTGGGGATCCTGTGGTTGTAGATAATAGATCAGGTGGATTGGATAACAGCCAACCAGTTCGTTTCAAACCGGGTATTCCCGAAGTCCAGAAATTGGGAAGATGAGGGGTTGGGATGTGACAAGTAAAGCCTAGTGGGTTTGAGGAGACATCGGATGGGAAAGTGCACATTTAACATACATAGAATGAAAACCCTGGTACCTACTGCTATCAAAATGATGACAACAGTGAAGTGGGATAGGGACGAATTTGTACTTAGTAGACTAGCGACCAGGGGTTGGGTTTGCTAACTTATGATATTAAGGTACGAGGGATCTGGTAAAAGCCGATATAAGCACGCAGTGCAGTGGTGTGGTTAGGGAAATCAAATGTATAAGGCTAACGGGAGTGGACTTCCGAGATGACTGGTTGCTCTGGTATTTATCACGTGGGTTGGGAATCCCGATACGGAACTTTGAGTTACGCGTAGGTTCGACAATCTCGGATATCAAAAGGAAGAATTGGGTTCGTAATTCTACGGCATTATTTACACAAGGGTAAGCAACTGTGTACAACAAACCTCAGTTGTTCACGTTCGTAGAGTCAACACTTTCACAGGTTTGTTACTGATCGGCACAGTGCAGCGTCAACGTCTGCACACCAAACAGTGGCGAGTAGAATGACCGCTCACTAGCGTGGGTTGCGAAAGTTCCTTCCGACGACGACCTCGTAATTCTCATTGGACGTGCGATAACACGGATCTCATGAGAAAACATGTCAAGGTAGGCTCGGCGAACGGGACACGAACGCACATGGGTAAACAGGTCAGCAGCGCACATTCACACACAAACACACATGTCAAAGCACAAGCGTAGGAAAGGATGGCCTCTGCGGCAAGGTGAGTGGCGGGTACGAACAAGCAAAACAACTGGAGGTCAAAAGTACATAGACGGAGTGAGCAAATGAATGGGGGATTATCATAAGGTCAAGTTAGATTCAGTAATGAGTTGGACAGTACCAGGAGAGAAAGTAAGTGTAAGAGAAAGAGCCACTAGTCCCCGGAGCACTGCTGTCAAAAGAGAGGGTGGAAGATCGTAACCGCGTTTGTATTGCGTAAACTTGTACAAATGCGCGTTTTCCTACTTTTCCTTACCCCAAAAAAACGTTTATGCAATTGGCAAAACGCGTAATATTAAAATGTAAGAAAAAGAAAGATACAAAACACCACATCCTTCAGCGCCATGCTGAAATGTGAAACACCGGAATGTGTAGTGTGGCAGTTTGTAGCAGATGAATTTCGCAAGGTCCTCCTCACTAAGGACATGTACAACTACCGCCGAAAATGTCGATTATCTTTGTTAAGTGACTGACACATGGTTGGGTTTTTTTGGCGTATGATATGCCCTCGGTCCTGGCAAAACTTCGTGAGACCGGAAGCCTACTTGTGCTGTAGTCAGGAGAAGGTCCCTCAAGCCACATATGTTTCTCCGGGTGACAGCAGATAGTGTCGACGCTTCCAAGATTTAGTAGACGTTGACGGAAAGCATGTGGTAAAACTCTTTATGTAGGGTTTTATAGCAACCAATACCTGGCCTGTACATACAAGCAATACACCTGATCACGGGTGGCATGGGTACCAGGGTTTCCGATTTCGTATGCCTTCAGTGAAGGCGGACAGTTTGCTCTCGTAAGTGAACTGTTCGGCTTGTTTGAGGAAATGATGGGCGAACACTATCATGCAAGAACTGTTGCCCTGAACAAATTGGCGGCACAAACGTAGGCACCGAGAGTAGTGTTCGGCTGCAACGTCATGTTGTTCTATTTCCATTTTAGAAAAGCTATCAAGAAGCACCTATGTACCTTACAAGGCCCGTGTATTTTTGATCACAGACACACTGCGGACAGCCGGCACAAATTACATCGGATGGTCTACATGGACAATGCCGTACAGTAGGTTTTTTTAAAATCCGAGCAAACATGTCCCAACGAGATTTGTAACAACCGCACCGCAAGGACCCACGATATGCCTCTTACCTTACGGCCCATTGGTTATACATTACTAGCAAATGGGTTGTACACGCAAAATTTTAGTAACGTGATGGACGACCGCCTAGAGAATGCAGACGGTCGCCTAAAAAGCTGGGTTCATGACTCAGACATACCTGGGCACGTCACACAGAAGACGTCCTGGCATGCTGAGTTGCCAAAGCGGGAATATAAGTTGCACACTCTATACCACTGTGGCTGGCAAGAAATCCTGGAGGGCGATGGCTACCTTCTGTACGCTGCGTGTTGAACGACTACGTACGGATTTCCTCCCATTTTGAGGCACTTGGGATCGCTATGATCGACGTAGGTTTCAGGTGACTAGGTGATTAGGCATCATGGACCCCTGGCCCGTGTCATCCGTGTGCATCAGCTAGGTTCGTTCAGCTGTCAGTTGTTATCGGCGACATGGTCGTCCCGAGATATTTTGCCAGTTGCAGTGGATATCTCTACTTTTCACCAGTAAGCTTGCATAGTTCAACGGTGTTCTCTCAACCCCTCAAGGTACATCCAACAGTAATGCGTCTTGCGTGATTGTATCTTGTGGTAGCAATTATTGAGGTCCATGAACACCTACTTTCGTATTCTTCCAGTCATGCAGATATAGATAGCAAAAATGGTTTGCAGGCCACCTCGGCATATTTTGCATCCACAAGGGCCACGCAGTTTTTAGAACTAGTTCAGCCGCAGAACTATTATTATTATTATTATTATTATTATTATTATTATTATTATT
>NW_008752018.1:485288-487371 GCF_000715545.1 Opisthorchis viverrini | reverse complement strand
AAATGCCGTTACGGTTGTTAAACCGAAGCCATTAGGTTGTTTTTAAAGGGTTGCGACTGGATTCTATTATTACTGATTATTCTTCGACAAGAGATTCTTCAATCTGCTTGCGACTGTCCAAACCGCATATTGTTCGGGATATTCATTTCTAGGTGCTATGAATACAACATACCATTTAGGTACCCATTATCCGCACACCGTTCTCGGCTGCACAACCTTTATGTGTGGGTTGAAACCTCCTATGCCAAAATGTTGTGTATATGCTCAAGCCGAAAATTACCCTAATCTACTTTCATGATTTGCGGCTCACCAAAGTTCATTGTTCACTGAAGCAACCATGCATCTGGTTGAAAAGTCTTGTGTGATAATTGCCCGGCATCGCTGAGACCCCGGGATGCCTAAATGAGGCTTATAATTTTAGACTGGTACACTCAATTTGAATGCCCGATTGCTTTAGTCCATCAGGGACACGTCATAACTTTCGAAAATTCAGTTCCATTGTGCGAATACTGAGCACCTGCCATTTATCTATCACAAGATACGTTTTGTTTCCCACTCGTTAACTGAAGCCAAGATCGTTCGACCATGTGCTAGAAAGTATTGGAGAAAACTAGAAGCCATAGTCAGTGAAAAGCCGTACGTGGTGATAAGTAATCAATTACTTCCGCAGTTTATGATGTTTCGGACGGAAACTGGCGTGTTCTCTACCTCACCTTTGTGAAAGTTAATGGCAGCCCCACATACTTCCCAGTGTGTCAAGTATATTGATTTCTTTTTGAATCCCATCAAATCTACTCTAAGTACTCTAACGGTTCAGGAAGTAGGAGGGCCCGTACAAGGTACTTGTAGTCCGTAATCTTATAAAAAAATTTCTCATCAAATTCGGGTAGAAAGCTAAATGATAGAGAGTTGCACATCTTTTTTATTAGCAGATATCTTAGACTTGGCTGGCAGGAATCACAGATACTAGTACATCGGTGGCAATCTAAATGAAGCAAAATCCACTGAACTACTTGTCTCTTCCTCAAACATTCATACAAAATGCCAATTCATTTTCGTCAGGAGAAAATCAAAGTGTTCACGACGACTTACAAAGTCGCAAAATTAAACCAGCAAAAATGCAATATGTTAATCGACAGCATTAGTTTCCTAATTTACATAGAGCTCAGCATTAGGGGGCGGTTCATTGGAATACGCGGACCCAGAAGCAGACAGGGTGCAAAGAGTTAAATTAACCCAAAATGTGATACAGTGTCAACCAGGCTAAAGTGAACTACGTGCCAAATTAGGGAATAAGTCGTGAGCTTATCGCAGGGGGTAAACTACCAATGTGGCTGGACGCGGACAGCAGTCAAGGAATAGGCATTCTAATGGCCGACTACTCCGCATGGATGGAGTACCCGCGTCTGGTGGTGAATAGATCGACCGAAACCTTGAGAGGGACAAAAGTGCCACCTTTAAGCGCATTATATGCAAACAGGGGAGTAGTACTAAATGGTTTTGGCATACTCATCGTCTTTGGAAGGACTTGCCGAGCGAATTCCTCCGTAGCTTAGGTGATTCCGTTTTACTTCGAATTGTGGACGGCAATATTCTAAACCTTGCTCTCCAAATTTATGATGTCGATGGAGTGTGATGAACATGACTGATACACTATTCATTGCTCTATTCACTGCTCCGCGACATCCCCAGTCGTTTGGACTTGCTGAGAATTTTGTCCGAACACTAAAGTCTGCCATTATTTCACTCTATCCCACTACTTTTGTGGAACTGGACCGCGGGATTGATAATTTTCTAATGCAATACAGGAACGCCGTTCATTCCGTTACTGGGAAGAGTCCCGCGCTTCTATTTAAGTCTCATTCGTTGCGTACAAGTCTTGACTGTGCCACCTAAAGCTGCCACCTTGACGTGGTGGTCGGACTTCAGTGCTGCAATGATCCCGTGGGCTACACTGGCTGGAACTCCGTTCCACAAGTTGAAACCATGCCAGAAAGGCCAAAGGGGAGCAGCCAGACCCCGTACTACGAGTAATCGTGCTACGAGGCGGTCTGGGGGTAAAGTCGTACTGTCCTCTGCGACA
>NW_008752018.1:484133-485237 GCF_000715545.1 Opisthorchis viverrini | reverse complement strand
CATACGTGCTGGTTGTTACGCTTCGCTGAATTCTGGATTTTTAGTTCGTCTGGTTATACCGATATACGTACGAAAATCAATTCTCACATGGAGTTTTAGCGAGAGATCTTCCATTGATTTCGGAATGCGGGACCAGCTTGCGACATGTTTATACTGAAATGAGAAGCCTAAGGGCCAGCCTATATGAAATACATCCGGTAGATTCACACGCATTGGCGACCGGTATTTACAGCATAAGTTTGACGAATAACTAAGAGACCCCGCTTAACTGATGGGCCCCAATGTTTTGGGCTGTCGAAGAGTTTTTATAAATATTGTGGATAGTTATCCTCATGTAAATACACTGTCTTAGGTATCTTTCTTACTGGATAGATGAACACTCCCACCACGATATATTTTCATAAATTTTCATGGACCTGAAAGTTCACTGAACTCTGTGCGGCATTCTTTGGCAATGCGACCAACACCCGATCCAGACTATTGAAACCGCTGGAAGCCGCGAGTGTGGCCCCTAATATTAAAGTTATAAACCAGGTTCTGGAAGGTACTTGTAAAATATCCAGCCTCTATGACGCAGAATTGCTTTTTCAGGTTGGTAGGATTTTTCATTGGAAAGAGGCTGGTCTTCTTCGGGCGTTTTCTCTAATCATCAAAGACAAAGACACGCCTAATTCGTCACATCCTGTTTTCGTCCCCCAGCGGCTATTGCGACCACACACATTTGGAACAGTGAGGGCGCTTTCCGTCGGAATTTGTATGAACCTGACTACTGCCGAGTAATCAGTATTGTTTTCGACATTTTCCGGTCTACAGTAAACGGGTCGGGTCTATACAAACTGACCGACCGATTGTGCTTTACACTTGTCGATTTCGATTCAAGATTTCCAAACCGGTTACTTTCAATTAGTCAACTGTAGTAATTTAGTTCTGCACGTATATCGGTGTAGCCAAACGAGGCAGGAATTGAAGATTCAGCACGGCGTACCAAGTAGCATGTATGTATTCGAACTGAAGTTGGAATATCAAAGCAAGAGAATAATGAATAGAGCAATGAATAGAGAATAAATCACATCAGCTAAACTATCCAAAATCTACATATCCTGC